>NW_015496150.1:6637-8399 GCF_000816755.2 Arachis ipaensis
AAAAAAAACCGGAGGAGCCTGCTGAAGATGAGGCCATTACGGCTCGTCTCTAGGCGTCCTCCTCGGGATAGCGTCATTTAAAGAACGAGGGTCAGCACGTCGTAAAAAATATCGGAAAAAAATCGTAGGAGATTGCCGAAGACGTGGCCATTACGGCTAGCGTTTAGGTGTTCTCGGGATAGCGTCATTTAAAGAACGAAGGTCAGCACAACGTAAAAAAAAAAACCAAAAAAAAAACCAGAGGAGCCTGCCGAAGATGAGGCCATTATGGCTCTCCTTTAGGTGTCCTCCTCGGGATAGTCTCATTTAAAGAACGAGGGGCAGCACGACGTAAAAAAATAGGAGGAGCCTGCTGAATATGAGGCCATTACGGCTCGCCTTTAGGTGTGCTCCTCGGGATAGCGTCATTTAAAGAACGAGGGTCAGCACGTCGTAAAAAAAATTGAAAGGAAACCGTAGGAGCCTGCCGAAGATGTGGCAATTAGGGATAGCCTTTATGTGTCCTCGGGATAGCGTCATTTAAAGAACGAGGGTTAGCATAACGTAAAAAAAAACCGGAAAAAAACCGTAGGAGCCTGCCGAAGATGAGGCCATTACGGCTCGCCTTTAGGTGTCCTCCTCGGGATAGCGTCAATTAATGGTCGAGGGTCAGCAGAACGTAAAAAAAAAACCAACAAAAAACCCGGAGGAGCCTGCCGAAGATGAGGCCATTACAGCTCGCCTTTAGGTGTCCATCCCGGGACAGCGTCATTTAAAGAACGATGGTCGGCACGACGTAAAAAAAAACCGGAGCAGCCTGCCGAAGATGAGGCCATTTCGGCTCCCCTTTAGGTGTCCTCCTCGAGATAGCATCATTTAAAGAACGAGGGTCAGCACGACGTAAAAAAAACCATAAAAAAAAACCACAGGGGCCTGCCGAAGATGAGGCCATTACGGCTCGCCTTTAGGGGTCCTCCTCGGGATGGCGTCATTTAAAGAGCGAGGGTCAGCACGTAGTAAAGAAAAAACCGGAGGAGCCTGCTGCAGATGAGGCCATTACGGCTCGCCTTTAGGTGTCCTCCTCGGGATAGCGTCATTTAAAGAGCGAGGGTCAGCACGTAGTAAAGAAAAAACCGGAGGAGCCTGCTGCAGATGAGGCCATTACGGCTCGCCTTTAGGTGTCCTCCTCGGGATAGCATTATTTAAAGAGCGAGGGTCAGCACGTAGTAAAAAAAAACCTGAGGAGCCTGCTGCAGAAGAGGCCATTACTGCTCGCATTTAGGCGTCCTCCTCGTGATAGCGTTATTTAAAGAACGAGGGTCAGCACGTCGTAAAAAATATCGGAAAAAAATCGTAGGAGATTGCCGAAGACGTGGCCATTACGGCTAGCGTTTAGATGTTCTCGGTATAGCGTCATTTAAAGAACGAGGGTCAGCATGATGTTAAAAAAAAACTAGAGGTGCCTACCGAAGATGAGGCCATTATGGCTCTCCTTTAGGTGTCCTCCTCGGGATAGTCTCATTTAAAGAACGAGGGGCAGCACGACGTAAAAAAAATAGGAGGAGCCTGCTGAATATGACGCCATTACGGCTCGCCTTTAGGTGTCCTCCTCGGGATAGCGTCATTTAAAGAATGAGGGTCAGCACGTCGTAAAAAAAATTGAAAGGAAACCGTAGGAGCCTGCCGAAGATGTGGCAATTAGGGATAGCCTTTATGTGTCCTCGGGATAGCGTCATTTAAAGAACGAGGGTCAGCACAACGTAAAAAAAAACCGGAAAAAAAC
>NW_015496150.1:9499-14174 GCF_000816755.2 Arachis ipaensis
GAGGAGCCTGCCGAAGATGAGGCCATTATGGCTCTCCTTTAGGTGTCCTCCTCGGGATAGTCTCATTTAAAGAACGAGGGGCAGCACGACGTAAAAAAAATAGGAGGAGCCTGCTGAATATGAGGCCATTACGGCTCGCCTTTAGGTGTCCTCCTCGGGATAGCGTCATTTAAAGAATGAGGGTCAGCACGTCGTAAAAAAAATTGAAAGGAAACCGTAGGAGCCTGCCGAAGATGTGGCAATTAGGGATAGCCTTTATGTGTCCCCGGGATAGCGTCATTTAAAGAACGAGGGTCAGCACAACGTAAAAAAAAACCGGAAAAAAAACGTAGGAGCCTGCCGAAGATGAGGCCATTACGGCTCGCCTTTAGGTGTCCTCCTCGGGATAGCGTCATTTAAAGAGCGAGGGTCAGCACGTAGTAAAGAAAAAACCGGAGGAGCCTGCTGCAGATGAGGCCATTACGGCTCGCCTTTAGGTGTCCTCCTCGGGATAGCATTATTTAAAGAGCGAAGGTCAGCACGTAGTAAAAAAAAACCTGAGGAGCCTGCCGCAGAAGAGGCCATTACCGCTCGCATTTAGGCGTCCTCCTCGTGATAGCGTCATTTAAAGAACGAGGGTCAGCACGTCGTAAAAAATATCGGAAAAAAATCGTAGGAGATTGCCGAAGACGTGGCCATTATGGCTAGCGTTTAGGTGTTCTCGGGATAGCGTCATTTAAAGAACGAGGGTCAGCATGATGTAAAAAAAAAAACTAGAGGTGCCTACCGAAGATGAGGCCATTATGGCTCTCCTTTAGGTGTCCTCCTCGGGATAGTCTCATTTAAAGAACGAGGGGCAGCACGACGTAAAAAAAATAGGAGGAGCCTGCTGAATATGAGGCCATTACGCGGAGGAGCCTGCCGAAGATGAGGCCATTACGGCTCCCGTTTAGGTGTCCTCCTCGAGATAGCGTCATTTAAAGAACGAAGGTCAGCACGACTTAAAAAAACGAAAAAAAAAAAACCAGAGGAGGCTGCTGAAGATGAGGCCATTACGGCTTGCCTCTAGGCGTCCTCATCGGGATAACGTCATTTAAAGAACGAGGGTCAGCACATCGTAAAAAAAAATAAAAAAAAAAACGTAGGAGATTGCCGAAGACGTGGCCATTACGGCTAGCGTTTAGGTTTCCTCGGGATATCGTCATTTAAAGAACGAGGGTCAGCACGATGTAAAAAAAAAAACTAGAGGAGCCTACCGAAGATGAGGCCATTACGGCTCTCCTTTAGGTGTCTTCCTTGGGATAGTCTCATTTAAAGAACGAGAGGCAGCACGACGTAAAAAAATAGGAGGAGCCTGCCGAAGTTGAGGCCATTACGGCTCACCTTTAGATGTCCTCCTCGGGATAGTGTCATTTAAAGAACGAGGGTCAGCACGATGTAAAAAAAAACCAGAAAAAAACGAAGGAGCCTGCCGAAGATGAGGCCATTACGGCTCTCCTTTAGGTGTCTTCCTTGGGATAGTCTCATTTAAAGAACGAGAGGCAGCACGACGTAAAAAAATAGGAGGAGCCTGCCGAAGTTGAGGCCATTACGGCTCACCTTTAGATGTCCTCCTCGGGATAGTGTCATTTAAAGAACGAGGGTCAGCACGATGTAAAAAAAAACCAGAAAAAAATGAAGGAGCCTGCCGAAGATGAGGCCATTACGACTCTCCTTTAGGTGTCCTCCTCGGGATAGTGTCATTTAAAGAACGAGGGGCAGCACGACGTAAATTAAACCAGAGGAGCCTGCTGAATATGAGGCCATTACGGCTTGTTTTTATGTGTCCTCCTCGGGATAGCGTCATTTAAAGAATGAGGGTCAGCTCATCGTTGAAAAAATCGGAAGAAAACCGTAGGAGCCTGCCGAAGATGTGGCCATTACGGCTAGCCTTTAGGTGTCCTCGGGATAGCGTCATTTAAAGAACGAGGGTCAGCACGACGTAAAAAAAACTGGAAAAAAAACCGGAGGAGCCTGCCGAAGATAAGGCCATTACGGCTCGCCTTTAGGTGTCTTTATCGGGATAGCGTCAATTAAAAAACGACGGTCAGCAAAACGTAAAAAAAAACCAACAAAAAAACCCAGAGGAGCCTGCCGATGATGAGGCCATTACGGCTCGCCTTTAGGTGTCCATCCCGGGACAGCGTCATTTAAAGAACGAGGGGCAGCCCGATGTAAAAAAAAAACCAAAAAAAAACCCAGAGGAGCCTGCCGAAGATGAGGCCAGAAGATGAGGCCATTACGGCTCGCCTTTAGGTGTCCATCCCGGGACAGCGTCATGAACAATGGTCGGCACGACGTAAAAAAAATGAAAAAAAAAACCGGAGGAGCCTGGCGAAAATGAGGGCATTACGGTTCGCCTTTAGGTGTCCTCCTCGGGATAGCGTCATTTAAAGAACGAGGGGCAGCCCGATGTAAAAAAAAAACCAAAAAAAAACCCAGAGGAGCCTGCCGAAGATGAGGCCAGAAGATGAGGCCATTACGGCTCGCCTTTAGGTGTCCATCCCGGGACAGCGTCATGAACAATGGTCGGCACGACGTAAAAAAAATGAAAAAAAAAACCGGAGGAGCCTGGCGAAAATGAGGGCATTACGGTTCGCCTTTAGGTGTCCTCCTCGGGATAGCGTCATTTAAAGAACGAGGGGCAGCCCGATGTAAAAAAAAAACCAAAAAAAAACCCAGAGGAGCCTGCCGAAGATGAGGCCAGAAGATGAGGCCATTACGGCTCGCCTTTAGGTGTCCATCCCGGGACAGCGTCATGAACAATGGTCGGCACGACGTAAAAAAAATGAAAAAAAAAACCGGAGGAGCCTGGCGAAAATGAGGGCATTACGGTTCGCCTTTAGGTGTCCTCCTCGGGATAGCGTCATTTAAAGAACGAGGGGCAGCCCGATGTAAAAAAAAAACCAAAAAAAAACCCAGAGGAGCCTGCCGAAGATGAGGCCAGAAGATGAGGCCATTACGGCTCGCCTTTAGGTGTCCATCCCGGGACAGCGTCATGAACAATGGTCGGCACGACGTAAAAAAAATGAAAAAAAAAACCGGAGGAGCCTGGCGAAAATGAGGGCATTACGGTTCGCCTTTAGGTGTCCTCCTCGGGATAGCGTCATTTAAAGAACGAGGGGCAGCCCGATGTAAAAAAAAAACCAAAAAAAAACCCAGAGGAGCCTGCCGAAGATGAGGCCAGAAGATGAGGCCATTACGGCTCGCCTTTAGGTGTCCATCCCGGGACAGCGTCATGAACAATGGTCGGCACGACGTAAAAAAAATGAAAAAAAAAACCGGAGGAGCCTGCCGAAGATGAGGCCAACGTAGGAGATTGCCGAAGATGTGGCCGTTACGGCTAGCCTTTAGGTGTCCTCGGGATTGCGTCATTTAAAGAACGAGGGTCAGCACGATGTAAAAAAAAAACCAAAAAAAAAAACCGAAGGAGCCTGCCGAAGATGAGGCCATTACGGCTCTCCTTTCGGTGTCCTCCTCGGGATAGTGTCATTTAAAGAACGAGGGGCAGCACGACGTAAAAAAAACCATAAAAAAAAAACCGGAGGAGCCTGCCGAAAATGAGGTCATTAAGGCTCGCCTTTAGGTGTCCTCCTCAGGATAGCGTCATTTAAAGAATTAGGGTCAGCACGTAGTGAAAAAATAACCGGAAAAAAACCGGAGGAGCCTGCCGAAGATGAGGCCATTACGGCTCCCGTTTAGGTGTCCTCCTCGAGATAGCGTCATTTAAAGAACGAGTTCAGCACGACGAAAAAAAAATGAAAAAAAAAACCGGAGGAGCCTGCTGAAGATGAGGCCATTACGGCTCGCCTCTAGGCGTCCTCATCGGGATAACGTCATTTAAAGAACGAGGGTCAGCACATCGTAAAAAAAAACGAAAAAAATCGTAGGAGATTGCCGAAGACGTGGCCATTACGGCTAGCGTTTAGGTTTCCTCGGAATAGCGTCATTTAAAGAACGAGGGTCAGCACGATGTAAAAAAAAACTAGAGGAGCCTGCCGAAGTTGAGGCCATTACGGCTCTCCTTTAGGTGTCTTGCTCGAGATAGTCTCATTTAAAGAACGAGAGGAAGCACGACGTAAAAAAAAATAGGAGGAGCCTGCTAAGTATGAGGCCATTACGACTCGCCTTTAGGTTTCCTCCTCGGGATAGCGTCATTTAAAGAACGAGGGTCAGCACAACGTAAAAAGAAACCGGAAAAAAATAGGAGGAGCCTGCTAAGTATGAGGCCATTACGACTCGCCTTTAGGTGTCCTCCTCGGGATAGCGTCATTTAAAGCACGAGGGTCAGCACAACGTAAAAAGAAACCGGAAAAAAATAGGAGGAGCCTGCTAAGTATGAGGCCATTACGACTCGCCTTTAGGTGTCCTCCTCGGGATAGCGTCATTTAAAGACCGATGGTCTGCACGACGTAAAAAAAACTGGAAAAAAAACTGGAGGAGCTTGCCGAAGATGAGGCCATTACGGCTCGCCATTAGGTGTCCATCCCGGGACAGCGTCATTTAAAGAACGATGGTCGGCACGACGTAAAAAAAAACCGGAGGAGCCTGCCGAANCGAAGATGATGCTCGCCTTTAGGTGTCTTCCTCGGGATAGCGTCAATTAAAAAACGACGGTCAGCAGAACGTAAAAAAAAAACCAACAAAACCAACAAAA
>NW_015496150.1:15636-16567 GCF_000816755.2 Arachis ipaensis
GGCTCGCCTCTAGGCGTCCTCCTCGGGATAGCGTCATTTAAAGAACGAGGGTCAGCACGATGTAAAAAAAACACTAGAGGAGCCTGCCGAAGATGAGGCCATTACGGCTCTCCTTTAGGTGTTCTGCTCGGGATAGTCTCATTTAAAGAACGAGGGGCAGCAGGACGTAAAAAAAACAGCAGGAGCCTGCTGAATATGAGGCCATTACGGCTCGCCGTTAGGTGTCCTCCTCGGGATAGCGTCATTTAAAGAACGAGGGTCAGCAGGTCGTAAAAAAATCCGAAAGGAAACCGTAGGAGCCTGCCGAAGATGTGGCCATTACGGCTAGCCTTTATGTGTCCTTGGGATAGCGTCATTTAAAGAATGAAGGTCAGCATAACGTAAAAAAAACCGGAAAAAAACCGGAGGAGCCTGCCGAAGATGAGGCCATTACGGCTAGCCTTTAGATGTCCTCCTCGGGATAGCGTCAATTAAAGGATGAGGGTCAGCAGAACGTAAAAAAAAAACCAACAAAAAAAACCGGAGGAGCCTGTTGAAGATGAGGCCATTATGGCTCGCCTCTAGGTGTCCTCCTCGGGATAGCGTCATTTAAAGAACGAGGGTCAGGACGTCGTAAAAAAAAAATCGAAAAAATCGTAGGAGATTGCCAATGATGTGGCCATTACGGCTAGCCTTTAGGTATCCTCGGGGTAGCGTCATTTAAAGAACGAGAGTCAGCACGACGTAGTACGACGTAAAAAAAACGGAGGAGCCTGCCGAAGATGAGGCCATTACGGCTCCCCTTTAAGTGTCCTCCTCAAGATAGCGTCATTTAAAGAACGAGGGTCAGCAGGACGTAAAAAAAAATCAGAAAAAAAACCAGAGGAGCCTGCCGAAGATGAGGCCATTACGGCTCGCCTTTAGGTGTCCTCCTCGGGATAGCGTTATTTAA
>NW_015496151.1:0-519 GCF_000816755.2 Arachis ipaensis
GCCTTTCATATAACAACTCATCCACTATTTCAGCGGCTGGTTGTGTACGTTTCCTCTTGCTTGAGCTGGCCTTAGCCTTGCTTTTCCCTTTCCTGTCAGTTATCCTAAAAAATCACAGAAAATGGGGTATGAAATATAGTCTAAGCCATACAAGGCAAAAACAATATGATAAGCAGGCAAGAAACAGAAAGACAGAGAAAATAACAGCTTATGTGTGAAGTGAGCTCATACAAGTGGAATTGACTTGGAATGTGAATGAAAATAAGAATCAAAATCAGTTAGAATTCCGATTCCAAGCAATCTTATTCAAGGAAAATTAGGTTACTTGTCCGTTAAGAAACAATGTTGCTATGCGTCAAAGAAAAGAGAAAAGAGAAAAAATTGGAAAGGAAAATTGAAAAGTAAAAATAAAAGAGTTAGTTAAAAATGAAAAGTTAGAAAAAAGAAAGTTAATTGTTATTTGTTATTCAAGCATGGTTCTTAAACTATGAAGATCTTTAAAAGGTTCCAACAGACAAG
>NW_015496151.1:800-2163 GCF_000816755.2 Arachis ipaensis
AATGCAGCTTAAGGAAACAAAATTACAGAAATCTCAGCTTTCAGCAACAAAATAGTAAAACAATAAGCCGGATAATTGATTAATCGAGCTTAGAAACATTCAAAACAAAAGCAACTGAACACTAAACTCAATTAATCAATTGCATAAAAAATGAGCAGTAAAAACATATTTAAACAATTTTTGGCAGTGGTTCGGTAGTAAACTAGCACATTTCCCAAATTCGCTCAATTAATTCAACTTCCGTATGAATGCAACAATAATTAAACATAATTCACACTTCTATTCATATGAAATAAGCAAACAAACAACTTGGGTAAGCCAACAGCAGTAGCAACGATTCAATCAATAAACTAAGAGATTATCATCATTCAACAAACAAGATTCAGAAAAGATAATCCATTCCAAACAGTAGCAGCAACATTAAACAGACCTAGAAAATCCACTACGACTAAATTTTAACTACCTAACAACCTAAATCAACTAAAGCAGGCATTTCTAACTAATGCTAATTAAGCTAAATTAAACTAACTAACATAATTAATTAAACAAAAATAAAAAGAGCAAAATGGGGGTCGTGTGTACGCTTAAGTCACGCGTACGCGCGACATGATGCTCTGTTTTTTAAGATTTTTCAACTTTATACACCCAATCGAGCATTCCAACCATCCCAAAAAGTCACTTAAAACCAAACCTTATTGAGCATATTAAACTATCAAACAACCGTAACTAAACTAAAAGGAAGTGAAATTTAAGCTTAGGTACCAATATATACAAGAAAAGTGGAAAGAATTTACCATGGTGGGGTGTCTTCCACCTAACACTTTTGTTTATTGTCCTTAAGTTTGACATTTGGGAAGCTCCTTGTCATGGTGGCTTGTTCTTATACTCATCCTTGAACTTCCAACAATGCTTGAATCTCCAAAATGATCCAACATTCCAAATCAATTGCACCAAACTTTGATGGAGTTTCGAACAAGCTATGAGCTCCCAAAATTGCACTTCATGTCTTCCAAGGTCCCAAATCTTGTTCCTACACCCGTCTTCTAATTGATCCTCAAAATTTCAACTGGGTGACAAGCAATTCAAATTCTCATTCGAGTTCACAATCATCTTCCTAGTCCCAAGCAATCGGACTCTACACCAACCTTTGAATTTCAACTTTGACCTCTCAACCATAATGAACCTTGAATGGTATTTTCAACCACTAACCATCATTCTTTTGCTCTTAAATCTACAAAGAGCTCTAAGTTGACCATCTGTCTCAAGTAACCCATATTCAAGCGGAATAAAAAAGCTAAGAGATATGAATTTTACCCACTTGAATGAAAGAATGGATGGTGGTTGCTCAGGGAGAGATGTCTCC
>NW_015496151.1:3866-4424 GCF_000816755.2 Arachis ipaensis
AGGGTTCATGAAACTAAAAGTGGCACAAATGAGAAATTAACAAGATGAACTAAGAGAATCAAGGCAATTAAACAAGGAAAATTAATTGAAACTAGATCAAAGCAAGAATTAAAACCTAAATCTAAGAAGAATTTAATCTAATCTATCCTAATTCTAGAGAGAAGAGAGAGCTTCTCTCTCTAAATTATAACCTAAAATATGATACTAAACTAAACCTAATTGCTCTCCCCTTATTCCTTCTTGAATTTGGCCTCAAATACTTCAAAAATGAGTTAGATTTGGGCTTTAAGGAGTCCAAAAATCGCCAATCACATTTTCTTTAAGTGAATCATGTGCTTTGTGTCACGCGTACGTGCAAGGCATCCGTACGTGCAACATGGCCAATTCCCAAAGCACGCGTATGCGCAAGGTAAACGTACGCGTGACCATGAATTTCTTCAAATACTTATTTCTTCATGAATTCTCCACTTTGCATGATTTTTCTCCACTTCTTCAATCCAATCTTTGTCTTCTAAGTCTGAAATAACTAAACAAACACATCAAGGAATCAAATGGAAT
>NW_015496151.1:12424-16393 GCF_000816755.2 Arachis ipaensis
TTTAGGTAGCACCAACTACACAAACGCTTCAACAAAGTGATTCTTCACACACACCATTGATTTCAATGGTCTGAATCACCAGTGGTTCTTGTTCGTGTTGCATCCCTTGAATAGGCACCTGAACCGAGCATATGGATATGAAGGTGAAGCTACTCCGCAAGAGTTTCTATGGCGTCAAGCTCCACTATCTCGCCGACGACAACTTTGCCTCCTCTTGCCGCATCCTCCTCCCATCTGACCTAGTCTTCAAAAGTACTAGGTGACGACAACTTCCTAAATTTTAATTTTAATCTCCGTTTTCTTGCGAAATAACGTTGACCTCCTCTATTAAATTTAGCATATGTAATTCTTCTAACAATCCCGCTACGTTACCAACAGCATTTCTGCCAACATCTGCCAACTTTAATTGGGCTGGACTCCAAGCCCACTTAATTCCGAAAGCGACATCCCAAATTAACCCAGATTAATTCCTAATTTCACTAGTTTACCACACTAACCCTAATTTATTCTATACCCATATTTTCTTACCGTGGACACACTCCCCCAACCCCCATATCCTTCTCCAGTGCCGCATAGCCATCAGAATTGTCATCTCCGCCAGTCGCCGCCGCAACCTAATTCATATTGATTTTTACCGTGTAGAACACCTCCACCCCCCAAACCCCTGACGGCTGTGTCTTCGAACAGTAAACCTCCAACGCGTTCTTGTCACCAGTGTCAACTCAGGTCAGCGCCGCCAGCGATTCTGCCCGCAATTACATCAACCATTATAGCATCCGCCGTCAAGCTTCCATCAACGGCGACACAGGTCTTCCATTGGCAAGCTTTGATCGAAGGTCACCACCTAGTCGTGCGATTGAAGTCGCATCGTCTTCGCTACTCACCCAGATGATGGTGCCTCACCCATGCATGCTCGGCTCTGCAGTCTGCACGCACGCTGCTTCGGTTCACCGTGCACTGCCGTGAATCTGCTATTGAGTTACCTCCTTGGTTAGTGCTTATTTATGTATCTTGCATGATCTTATTATAAGTATAGTATCATATGGATTTTATTTGATGAAATTAGAATCTTTGGCTAGAACGTGTTTAGGTCTTTAAGTTAAGTTTGTTTTTATGCTATGTTCCATTGTTCATATTATATGGATACTTGTTAGTTATTGAGTTTAATTTATTTTGTTCATGTTAAGTATGTTAATTATCACTTCTACATGATTTTTGCTGGATTAGTATATGTTGATGTTGAAATATTTCATGGGTGTATCTTTTGAGTGAAAACTCATTTAAAAGTGTCTTTACTGGATTAACGTGTCTAATCTTAAAATTGCTTGTCATGAACTGAATTTAATTGTGATTTGGTCAATGTTTCAACATTTTTTTTTTGTTTAATGGAGGCTGCTATTGAAAGAATTTATCTCTTTTTATATTTGGTAACGGAAAAGTTGAAACCTATACTATTTTCTGATGTGGAAAGTATTTATGATTATGTCTTTTGACTAAATAATTCTTTAGATATATCTTTATTGGACTAATGTGTTGTTTGTATAAACTTACTTGGATGTGTCTGTAAATTCATAAAGTACTGGACTAAAGGCGGTAAAATGCAACAATGGGATAATGTGGGCTTCCAAATCCTTGATGTTTGAATAAATGATTTCTGCAAAAATCTCATGGGTATTAGTAACTAATGCCGTTACACAATGTTGATTTTTACATACAGGACACCTTGAGGGAATATAGGAAGGAAATAATGCTCGAAATCATTGTGGATCCTAATAATTTTGCCCTTGCGCAAGCACTGAAGTTCCTTGACAAAAGTCCTCAACCTACTGTGCACCATAATCATCCCAGGAACAAACGTAAGGAGGTTAGGACAACGTTCACAACACTGAGCACGAAGAGCATGATTCGGAGGACTAACGGAACACCCAAAAAAATTACAACGGAGAGAAACATGATAACAAGAAAGTTGCATAGAACATTCTTGATTAATTAGTCTTATGATACCCCACTTATGTTTTATCACTTTTGTTTCATCCTGATATTTTCCTTGTCTTACACATGTTGATTGTCTTACTTGCTAGTAGGCGTTTCTAGTTAGACTATGGAAAAAAAAAAATTGGATACTTCATAGAAGTTCTATCTATTATGGATGTGAATCCTATATTGGGGCATTGATGAGTCTTTTGGTTTCCGACATACAGTTGGTTTGTTTTAACAAGTTAATGTTTTGAAGCGACTTTTATGAAAATGTATTCTACTTATAACTTCATTGGACGCGTCTAATTCAGTGCATGTCATTATATGAAGGCGCCCTTTGTAAATGTGACTTCAGAGGATATGTCTTCACATGCATGTGTCTTTTTAATGGACATGTTTTCTGTGAATGTGTCTTCTTAACTGAGGTGTTTTTTGTGAATATGTCTTCAGAGAATATGTCTTTTTAAATGATGTGTCTTTTTAACGGAGGTGTCTTCTATTGGAAATGTCTTCAGAGGATAAGTGTTTTTAAGGGAGGTACCTTTTTATGCATGTGTTTTTAAAGGGAGGTGTCATTGGTGGTTATGTCTTTGTATGATATGTCTTTTTTATGTATCTGTCTTTTTAATGGAAGTATCCTTTGTAAATGTGTCTTCAGATGATATGTCTTTTTAAATGATGTATCTTTTTAATAGAGGTGAATGATAAGTCATTTTAATGGAGGTGTCTTTTAATGCATGTGTTTATGGATATGTCTATTTATGGAAGTGTCTTAACAAGAAGTGTCTTGAGAGGATATGATTTTTGTACCTGAGTTTTCGTAATAAAACTTCCATGGAGATTCTTTTGGTAAACAAGAAAAAAGACAAAATATTTCTTTAAAAACTTGAAAATATAAACTTGCAAAATTGACTTCTGCTAACCAGAACCTCCTAAGTTGTTTCCTCCATAAATAGAACTCATATAACTAGTGCTGATTCGCTTTAAAGTTTGCACCTGGAAAACTTATAATAGTAAAATAACATGTACTTATGAATATGACTCGCTCATTCTTAATGCCTTATAACAATAGAATAACATGTACTTATGAAGATGACTCACCATTCTCAATGCTTTAAAAGTATCAATGTATCACACAAAAAAGAATACTATAATAATATAGGTGTATTACGCACAAAAACACGTATGCTACAACAATTGTGTAAAAAAATAAGGTAAAAATCATTCATTCGCTCTAACAACAGAATTGACCTCTCCAATTTTAGTGGCTGCTAGATCATTTTTCTGAGAAAAATCACCATGCAAAAAGTAAATTAGTCAATTATATACATAAAACAATTTGAAAAAAATAATGTGCATCAATGCATGCGCAATGATGAATTGAAGCATAAATAATGCAAAATAATTAATTTAAGCACACAAATGTAATGTGAATCATATTGCTGTGGAGCCATATATACATATTCCATCAAACTAATTAAGCAACTAGCGAGGCTTAAGCTGATAATCATCCACTGATTTACATGAAAAATCTACTACTATATTGCAGAAAACAAAAAAAATATGCATAAGATTATTACAATTGATAGCTACCAAGACAAAAATTAGAACAAATTTGAAAGGAAACATGCAACTTGCATAAAAGAATTCCACCAAAAATACACCATGTATCATAGTTTGGAAGATTGATTTGCATTAAAAAATAATCCACACTAAATATACTACTAAACCACCATTTACCAACATTTTCTCTGGTAAGCCATGATACATTGATCAAATCTAGAATTTTCTAGGGACCGACTTCTGTGAAACAAAGACAAGTCTTATTAACATAGTGAAAAAATTTTAATTTGGTCAGCAATCACAATTTGTATTATTTGATTAAGAGATAGACTTAAATGGCACGAATAGTAACTTGAATGATAAGTTAAATGGCACAAATATATAAGATATGCTTGTTTTATTTGCAGTAAGAGTCACTTGTATAAATAC
>NW_015496152.1:0-1021 GCF_000816755.2 Arachis ipaensis
TTGAGTCCGCCTGACTGAGATTTACAAGGTGACTATAGCTTGCTTCAGGCCGACAATCTCCGTGGGATCGACCCTTACTCATGTAAGGTTTATTACTTGGACGACCCAGTGCACTTGCTAGTTAGTTGTGCGAAGTTGTGATAAAGAGTTGAGATTACAATTGTGCATACCAAGTTGTTGGCGCCATTGATGATCACAATTTCGTGCACCAAGTTTTTGGCGCAGTTGCCGGGGATTGTTCGAGTTTGGACAACTGACGGTTCATCTTGTTGCTCAGATTAGGTAATTTTATTTTAATTTTAAGCTTTTATTTCTTATTTTCGAAAAATACAAAAAAAAATATTTCTTCTTTTTCGTTTTTCCCAAAATAATTTTCGAAAAAACAAAAAAATCTAACAAAATCATAAAATAAAAAATATTTTTGTGTTTCTTGTTTGAGTCTAGAGTCAAGTTTTAAGTTTGGTGTCAATTGCATCTTTTTGATTTTCTAAAAAAAAAATTATTTTCGAAAATTTCATTCATTGCATTCTTCATGATCTTCAAGTTGTTCTTAGCCAATCTTCTTGGGGGTCTTCATATTTTCTTGTTTTGTGTCTTTCCTTATTTTTCATATGCATTCTTGAATTATTAATGTCTACAGAATAAAAACTTTTAAGTTTGGTGTCTTGCATGTTTTCTTTTCTTGAAAATTTTTCAAAAATAAGTTCTTGGTGTTCATCTTGACATTCAAAGTGTTCTTGGTGTTCATCTTGACATTCATAGTGTTTTTGCATGCCTTTTTGGTTTTGATCTTAATTCTTCATGTTTTGTTTCATTCTTGCTGTTTAATGAAAAAAAAATAGAGAAAAACATCAAAAATATATCTTTTCCTTTTTTCTCTTTCCTTGCTAAAATTCAAAAAATCAAAAAAATATCTTTCCCTTTTTCACTCATAAATTTTTGAAAATTTGAGTTGACTTTTTGAAAAAAATTTTCAACATTAGTTGTTTCTTATGAGTCAAATCAAATTTTCAATTTAAAA
>NW_015496152.1:2003-3540 GCF_000816755.2 Arachis ipaensis
GCTTAGTAAGCTTAGAGTGGATGTTCAAACCTTCAAACAGAAAGAAGGTGAATCCCTCTATGAAGCTTGGGAGAGATACAAGGAACTGACCAAAAAGTGTCCTTCTGACATGCTTTCAGAATGGACCATCCTGGATATATTCTATGATGGTCGGTCTGAGCTATCAAAGATGTCACTGGACCATTCTGCAGGTGAATCCATTCACCTAAAGAAAACGCCTGCAGAAGCTCAAGAACTCATTGACATGGTTGCAAATAACCAGTTCATGTACACTTCTGAAAGGAATCCTGTGAGTAATGGGATGTCTATAAGGAAGGAGTTCTTGAAATTGATACTCTGAATGCCATATTGGCTCAGAACAAAATATTGACTCAGCAAGTCAATATGATCTCTCAGAGTATGAATGGATTGAAGGAATCATCCAACAGTACTAAAGAGGCATCTTCTAAAGAAGAAGCTTATGATCCTGAGAACCCTGCAATAGCAGAGGTTAATTACATGGGTGAATCCTATGGAAACACCTATAATCCCTCATGGAGAAATCATCCAAATTTCTCATGGAAGGATCAACAAAAGCCTCAACAAGGCTTTAATAATGGTGGAAGAAACAGGTTTAGTAATAGCAAGCCTTTTCCATCATCCACTTAGCAACAGACAGAGAGGCCTGAGCAGAATCCATCTAACTTAGCAAATATAGTCTCTGATCTATCTAAGGCCACTGTAAGTTTCATGAATGAAACACGGTCCTCCATTAGGAATTTGGAGGCACAAGTGGGCCAGCTGAGTAAAAGAGTCACTAAAACTCCTCCTAGTACTCTCCCAAGCAATACAGAAGAGAATCCAAAAAGAGAGTGCAAGGCCATTGATTGAACCATCATGGCCGAACCTACAAGGGAGGGAGAATACGTGAATCCTAGTGAGGAAAACCTCCTGGGATGCTCAATGACCAATAAGGAGTTTCCCTTTGAGGAACCAAAGGAATCTGAGGCTCATCTAAAGACCATAGAGATTCCTTTGAACCTTCTTATGCCATTCATGAGCTCTGATGAGTATTCTTCTTCTGAAGAGAATGAAGATGTCACTGAAGAGCAAGTTGCCAAGTACCTTGGAGCAATCATGAAGCTGAATGCCAAATTATTTGGTAATGAGAATTGGGAAGATGAACCTCCCTTGCTCATCAATGAACTGAGTGATCTGGATCAACTGACATTGCCTCAGAAAAAACAAGATCCTGAAAAGTTCTTAATACCTTGTACCATAGGCACCATGACCTTTGAGAAGGCTCTATGTGATCTTGGGTCAGGGATAAACCTCATGCCACTCTCTGTAATGGAGAAACTAGGAATTCTTGAGGTACAGGCTGCCAATTTCTCATTAGAGATGGTAGACAAATCTATGAAAATGGCTTATGGACTAGTAGAGGACGTGTTAGTAAAGGTTGAAGGCCTTTACATCCCTGCTGATTTCATAATCCTAAATACTGGGAAGGATGAGGATGAATCCATCATCCATGGAAGACCCTTCCTAGCCACAGCAA
>NW_015496152.1:3716-4791 GCF_000816755.2 Arachis ipaensis
TAGACACTGGGAAGGATGAGGATGAATCCATCATCCTTGGAAGACCTTCCTAGCCACAGCAAGAGCTGTGATTGATGTGGACAGAGGAGAATTGATCCTTCAACTGAATGAGGAAAACCTTGTGTTTAAAACTCAAGGATCTCCTTCTGTAACCATGGAGAGGAAGCATGAAAAGCTTCTCTCACTGCAGAGTCAACCAAAGCCTCAAAGTCAAACTCTAAGTTTGGTGTTGGGAGGCCACAACCAAACTCTAAGTTTGGTATTGAACCCCCACATTCAAACTCTAAGTTTGGTGTTGAGAGGTTCCAACAATGCTCTGAACATCTGTGAGGCTCCATGAGAGCTCACTGTCAAGCTATTGACATTAAAGAAACGCTTGTTGGGAGGCAACCCAATGTTATCTAATTATATTTATTTATTTTCCATTGTTATTTTATGTGTTCTTTAGGTTGATGATCATGTGAAGTCACAAAAACTACTAAAAAAAAAACAGAATGAAAAATAGAATGAAAAATAGCACACCCTGGAGGAGAACAGTCAGGCATTTAAACGCCAGAAACAAGCATCTGTCTGGCGTTTAACGCCAGAAACAGGCACCAAGCTAATGTTTAACGCCAGAAACAAGCATCTACCTGGCGTTAAACGCCAGAACAAAGCATGGAAGTGGCATTTAACGCCAGAAATAGGCAGCAGTCTGGCGTTAAACGCCAGGATTGCACAGCAAGGGCGTTTTACATGCCTAATTGGAGCAGGGATGTTAAGTCCTTGACCTCACTTGATCTGTGAACCCCACAGGATCCCCTCAGGATCTGTGGACCCACAGGATCCCCACCTAACCTTATTCTCTCCTCTTCATACCCTTTCATAACTCTCTTCCCCAAATACCCCTCACCAATCACTTCTATCTTCTCTTCTCCATAAACCCCACCTACCTTCAAATTCAAACTATTTTCCCTCCTAAACCCAACCCTAACGGCAGAAACTTTACCCTCCCCCCACTTCTATATAAACCCCTCATTCCTTCTTCTTTTTCACATAACACAATCCTAAATTCACCCTTGGCCGAAAATACCTC
>NW_015496152.1:5409-7670 GCF_000816755.2 Arachis ipaensis
TGCCACCTCTGCAATTCGGCTGGAATTGGCATAGAGGGAGACATCCTCATTGAAGAGGACAAGCCCATTACTAAGAAAAGGATGAAGCAAATAAGAGATCATGGACCTCAACATGAGCATGAGGAAATTCCTCACCATGAAATCCCTAAGATGCCTCAGGGGATGCACTTTCCTCCACAGAATTATTGGGAACAAATCAACACTTCCCTAGGAGAATTAAGTTCCAACATGGGACAACTAAGGGTGGAGCATCAAGAGCACTCCATCATCCTCCATGAAATTAGAGAAGATCAAAGAGCTATGAGGGAGGAGCAAGAAAGACAAGGAAGAGACATAGAGGAGCTCAAGAGCACCATTGGTTCTTCAATAAGAGGAAGATGCCACCCTCACTAAGTGGACTCATTCCTTAATCTCCTTGTTTATTTATTTTTCTGTTTTCGGTTTCCATGCTTCATGTTTAATTATGTTTGTGTCTTTACTATATGATCATTAGTGTCTAAGTGGTGCACGAAATTGTGACGTCAATGTTCACATTACTCTCTTACAACATCGCATAACTAACCAGCAAGTGCATTGGGTCGTCCAAGTAATACCTTACGTGAGTAAGGGTCGATCCCACGGAGATTGTTGGCTTGAAGCAACCTATGGTTATCTCGTAACTCTTAGTCAGGATATAATATCAATAATAATTTTTAGTTTGAATTGTAAAAAGTAAAAAGGGCAGAACACAAATTATATTTGTATGCAGTAATAGAGAATATGTTGGAGTTTTGGAGATGCTTTGTCTTCTGAAATTCTGCTTTCCTCTGTCTTCTTGTTCACGCACGCACGTCCTCCTATGGCAAGCTGTGTGTTGGTGGATCACTGTTGTCAATGGCTACCATCCTTCCTTTCAGTGAAAAGGGTCCAGGTGCGCAGTCACCGCACGGCTAATCATTTGCAGGTTCTCAATCGTACTGGAATAGGATTTACTATCCATTTGCGTCTGTCACTACGCCCAGCACTCGTGAGTTTGAAGTTTGTCACAGCCATCCAATCCCAGAATCCTACTCGGAATACCACAGACAAGGTTTAGACTTTCCGGATTCTCATGAATGCCGCCATCAATCTAGCTTATACCACGGAGATTCTGATTAAGGAATCTAAGAGATACTCATTCAATCTGATGTAGAACGGAGGTGATTGTCAGACACACATTCATGGATTGAGGAAGGTGATGAGTGTCATGAATCATCACCTTCTCCATAATTAAGCGTGAATGGATATCTTAGATAGGAACACGCATATTTGAATGGAAAACAGAAATACTTGCATTAATTCATTGAGACACAGCAGAGCTCCTCACCCCCAACAATGGAGTTTAGAGACTCATGCCGTCAAAGAGTACAAATTTCAGATCTAAAATGTCATGAGATACAAAATAAATCTCTAAAAGTTGTAAAAATACTAAACTAGCAACCTAGGTTTACAGAAAATGAGTAAACTATGACAGATAGTGCAGAAATCCACTTATGGGGCCCACATGGTGTGTGTTGGGGCTGAGACTAAAGCTTTTCACGTGCCTGGGCTGTTTTGGGCGTTCAACGCCAGGCTGTAACCTGTTTCTGGCGTTGAACTCCAACTTGTAACGTGTTTCTGGCACTGGACGCCAGACTGCAACATGGAACTGGAGTTGAACGCCAGTTTACGTCGTCTATCCTTGAGCAAAGTATGGACTATTATATATTGCTGGAAAGCCCTAGATGTCTACTTTCCAACTCAATTGGAAGCGCGTCAATTGAACTTTTGTAGCTCCAGAAATTCCATTCCGAGTGCAGAGAGGTTAGGATCCAACAGCATCAGCCGTCCTTTTTCAGCCTGAATCAAATTTTTGCTCAGCTCCCTCAATTTCAGCCAGAAAATACCTGAAATTACAAAAAAACACACAAACTCATAGTAAAGTCCAGAAATATGAATTTTGCCTAGAAATTAATGAAAATAAACTAAAAACTAACTAAAACATACTAAAAACTATATGAAATTAACCCCAAAAAGCGTATAAAATATCCGCTCATCACAACACCAAACTTGAACTGTTGCTTGTCCCCAAGAAACTAGACAAATAAAATAGAATACAAATGAGTCAAGAAACAATAATATCTCAGAGTTTTTGAGTAAAGCTCAGATTCTAATTAAATGAGCGGGGATAGTAGCTTTTTGCTTCCGAACAGTTTTGGCATCTCACTTTATCCATTGAAGCTCAGAATGATTGGCATCTATAG
>NW_015496152.1:8969-9376 GCF_000816755.2 Arachis ipaensis
TGTTTGTTCTCATCATTCTCCTATTGAAGGAGTCTGGGTCATCTTTTAGCTGAGGTAGCTTAAAGATCTCCCTGATTTTGTTAGGGTGGATGTGAACAATCTTTCCTCTGACCGCAATCCTATAGTCATAGAGGGCAGTTCTAGATATTCTCTGCCTGTCTGTTTGCCACAGATTAGCGTAGAATTCCTTAACCATATTCCTTACCACTTTCGTTTCAGGATTACCTAGGACTTCCCAGTTCCTGTTTCGAATCTGCTCTTGGATCTCTGGGTATTTATCTTCTTTCAGATCGAACTTGACTTCCGAGATCACTGATCTTAGACCTATTATTTTGTAGTAATGGTCTAAATGTTCTTTGGTTAAGAACCTCCCTTGATTCCAAAGTGGTTTTGGAACACTCTTTTTC
>NW_015496152.1:11443-12299 GCF_000816755.2 Arachis ipaensis
CTTAAAGAGATAGGGTTCATCCCACAAGTAGTACTTTGCATCAGAAATTAATTTTTTCTTTTGCTGCCTGCTGTACGCCTTAGGTATGAACCTTGCAGCTTTATAGTTTGCAATGTCTGCAAACCATGGTGTTTCCTGAATGGCGAACAAATGCTCATCTGAAAAGGTTTCAGAGATTTCAATAGAGGGAGAGGGCGCCCTTTCTACTGGCTCTATTCAGGACAGATGATCAGCCACTTGGTTTTCTGTCCCTTTTCTGTCTCTTATTTCTATATCAAACTCTTACAGAAGCAATACCCATCTTATAAGCCTGGGTTTTGAATCCTGCTTTGTAAGTAGATATTTAAGAGAAGCATGGTCAGTGTACACAATCACTTTTGATCCTACTAAGTATGATCTAAACTTGTCAATGGCATAGACCACTGCAAGCAATTCCTTTTCTGTGGTTGTGTAATTTTTCTGGGCATCATTTAGAACACGGCTAGCATAATAAATGACATGCAGAAGTTTGTCATGCCTCTGCCCCAGTACTGCACTAATGGCGTGATCACTGGCATCACACATTAATTCGAATGGCAATGTTCAGTCTGGTGCAGAGATAACTGGTGCTGTGACCAGCTTAGATTTTAGAGTTTCAAACGCCTGTAGGCACTCTGTGTCAAACACAAATAGTGTGTCAGCAGCTAGCAGATTGCTTAGAGGTTTTGCAATTTTTGAAAAATACTTTATAAACCTCTTGTAGAATCCTGCATGCCCCAGAAAGCTTCTGATTGCCTTAACATTGGAAGGTGGTGGTAATTTTTCAATTACCTCTATTTTAGCCTAATCCACCTCTATTCCCTTGTTTGAAATTTTA
>NW_015496152.1:13782-14336 GCF_000816755.2 Arachis ipaensis
TCAACCTTGGTTGCTGTAGGTTTATTTCCTACAGAAGTGGTTGAAGAAGCCATTTTAAATGGGTTGTCATCAGCACTTGTGTGTGTCTGATCCCTCTCTGGCAATTGAGTACCAGAGTTAGAAGCTGGAGTGGCGTTAGATGCTAACTCCTCATCTGTTCCTGGCGTCTGAACGCCAGAACTGTGCTTCTTTTGGGCATTCAACGCCAGTTCCTTGCTTATTTCTGGCGTTGAACGCCAGTCCTGAGCATAGTCTGGGCGTTCAGCGCCAGCCTTCCACCCAATTTCTGGCGTTTTAACGCCAGAATTATCTTTCCCTGAGCTCTTACTGTCCTCAGATGGATTTTGGGTGGTTTGCTCATTTCTTGGCTTCCTGCTGCCTTGAGGTAGGGTATTTAATGTTTTCATACTTCTTAATTGAACTGCTTGGCATTCTTCTGTTATTTGTTTTGACAGCTGCTGCTTTGTTTGCTTCAATTGTTCTTCCATATTTATATTAGCCATCCTTGTCTCTTGTAGTCTATCTTTGAATTCGGCTAACTGCTGTGTTAGAAA
>NW_015496152.1:15079-16193 GCF_000816755.2 Arachis ipaensis
ACTGGGTCATCCAAGTAATACCTTACGTGAGTAAGGGTCGATCCCACGGAGATTGTTGGCTTGAAGCAAGCTATGGTTATCTCGTAACTCTTAGTCAGGATATAATATCAATAATAATTTTTAGTTTGAATTGTAAAAAGTAAAAAGGGCAGAACACAAATTATACTTGTATGCAGTAATGGAGAATATGTTGGAGTTTTGAAGATGCTTTGTCTTCTGAAATTCTGCTTTCCTCTGTCTTCTTGTTCATGCACGCACGTCCTCCTATGGCAAGCTGTGTGTTGGTGGATCACCGTTGTCAATGGCTACCATCCTTCCTTTTAGTGAAAAGGGTCCAGGTGCGCTGTCACCGCATGGCTAATCATCTGCAGGTTCTCAATCGTACTGGAATAGGATTTACTATCCTTTTGGGTCTGTCGCTACGCCCAGCACTCGCAAGTTTGAAGTTCGTCACAGCCATCCAATCCCAGAATCCTACTCGAAATACCACAGACAAGGTTTAGACTTTCCGGATTCTGATGATTGCCGCCATCAATCTAGCTTATACCACGGAGATTCTGATTAAGGAATCTAAGAGATACTCAAAGGGTCCAGGTGCGCTGTCACCGCATGGCTAATCATCTGCAGGTTCTCAATCGTACTGGAATAGGATTTACTATCCTTTTGGGTCTGTCACTACGCCCAGCACTCGCAAGTTTGAAGTTCGTCACAGCCATCCAATCCCAGAATCCTACTCGGAATACCACAGACAAGGTTTAGACTTTCCGGATTCTGATGATTGCCGCCATCAATCTAGCTTATACCACGGAGATTCTGATTAAGGAATCTAAGAGATACTCATTCCCAGTGAAAAGGGTCCAGGTGCGCTGTCACCGCATGGCTAATCATCTACAGGTTCTCAATCGTACTGGAATAGGATTTACTATCCTTTTGGGTCTGTCACTACGCCCAGCACTCGCGAGTTTGAAGTTCGTCACAGCCATCCAATCCCAGAATCCTACTCGGAATACCACAGACAAGGTTTAGACTTTCTGGATTCTGATGATTGCCGCCATCAATCTAGCTTATACCACGGAGATTCTGATTAAGGAATCTAAGAGATACTCATTCAATC
>NW_015496153.1:0-309 GCF_000816755.2 Arachis ipaensis
GTAAAGGTGCCACGCGTATAATAAATAAGGTCCTGGGAATGCCAAAGGCAATCCTAGAACTCCGTCATACAAACATAAAACTTAATTTCTAAACAGAAGCCATAAATAGGGGTAGGTATACTAAATCTACCTAAACTCACTCAATCTTAAACCTAACCTACATCAAACCATTTCACCCTTCCTCCACTCCTCCGTCATCCATAATTCAGCAAAGACAAGCAATCAGACAAATTCATGCACAAGTAATAGGCAGATAGTGCAAGTAGCAAGTATAGCAGGTAGCAGGATATATATACATACAGTTAGGCA
>NW_015496153.1:7525-11552 GCF_000816755.2 Arachis ipaensis
TATCAATTTACTAAAAAATATCCAAAAATAAAATCGGATAAAAATAATAAACCCAAATCCAGTAAAATATATTTTGAATCTGGACGGTGTCTTGAATACTCATTTGAATATGGTGACTAATCCTAAACATAGTCTAAATGAAATCGAGTTTGACTCTCAATCTGAGTGGTCTTTTTTTTTTGCTTATGTTTTATGTACATGACTATGATTTTTTCCGTTAACAGGTTAGTAACGTCTCACTTTTGGTACGATCATGACGTGCTAAAAGTTAGGGTGTTACATTATGGTATCAGAGCAGTTCGTCCCTGTTAGAGCCTTGGGAATGGATTGACTATGCTTCACTGCATACTCTGAATGCCTGTCATTGATAAACCCCGATTTTGTGGTTTATCTTGTGCTTATTTTGGGGGATTTTATCACCTCTTCTCACATTTATTCAATGAAATAGAATGGTTTTGCAATTCTCCCTTGATTTGTGCTTAAATATGAAAACATGCTTTTTAGACCCTAAAATTGGTGATTTTAATTCACTTTAATTCCATTCGATGTCTTGATATGTTTGTTGAGTAAATTCAGGTTCATAAGGCAAGTATTGGATGGAAAGAAGTGAGGAGAAAAGCATGCAAAGTGGGAGAACTCATGAAGAAATGAAGGAACCGTAAAGCTGTCAAGGCTGACCTCTTCGCACTCAAATGACCATAACTTGAGCTACAAAGATCCAAATGAGGCGGTTTCAGTTGCGTTGGAAAGCTAACATCCGGGGCTTCAAAATGATATAAAATTTGTCATAGTTTCCTGACGTATAGGGGCGCGCATGCGCCATGTGCGCGGACGCACCGATGATGCACGTGATTCACTAAGAAGCAACTCGTGGCCAGCGATTTCTAGCTCATTTTGGACCCAATCCAACTCATTTCTGATGCTATTAAACCCAAGAATATAGGGGGGGAGGAATGAACCAAGTAGTCATAGTTTAGTTTTCATCATGTTTTTAGGTTAGAATTCTAGAGAGAGAAGCTCTCCCTTCTCTCTAGAATTTAGGGTAGTTTAGGTTTAATTTTCTTAAATCCAACCTTTGATTCTTGTTTTGATTTAGCTTTTCCTCTTAATTTCTTGTTATTACATCTTGGATCTTCTAGTTTTACTTATTAGTTTCTTATTTTACTCTCTTTTATGTTTATGAACCATTGTTGAATCTTGATTTCTTCTAATGCAATTTTATGTTTCCATGTCTCTTTTATGTTTATCTTCATTGCTATTGTTGATTTCTTGTTCATGATGGTTATGGATCTTGTTAATTCTTGCATTTGGTGATGTTTACTTTTCTTGCACTCTAGGTGTTTGATAGAATGTTTCCTTTAGTTTTTGAGTAGTTCTCTTGACTCTTGGCCTAGGCTAAAGAAATTGAGTGATCTTGAGTTATTGGGTCTCATTGAATTGGTGATTTGAGAACCCTATGTGATCAATTTGACACCCATTGATACTAGCCTACTACTAGGTTAATTATTAGTGAGGTTAGACCTTATGGGTTGATGTGATCAAACCCATTTGACGTACTTCAAGCTTAGGAGTAGACATTACGTACTTAAGGCTTTTAGGAAGTAGACTTAATGAGTTGGTATCTCATAATTATCAATATTTGGTTTGTTGACAAGGATGGTGATCTCAATTACCTATGTCTAGCCAAGAGTACTTTTCCTTTATTTTATTAGTTTTTACCATTTTACTTTCTTGTCATTTAATTTTTCTTGCCATTTCTTTTCTTGCAAAAATATAAAACCAAACCCCCTTGCATTTTCATAGCCAATAATTGATCACTTCATTGCAATTCCTTGTGAGACGACTCGGAGTTTAAATTCTTCTTTCTATAAGAGAAATTCGTAACCAACGCAATTCTCGCTATCAAATTAATGGCACCGTTGCCGGGGAGTTGCAATGGTGTTATGTTATTGGTTATTATACATATGTGAATAGTGTGAATATTTTGCTTTTTGCTTTATTTGCTAGTTGTAGAATTTTGTTTCTCTTGTTTTGTATTAGTTTTTTTTTTTATTTTCTCTTTCTACTATGAATTCTCACTTTGGCTATGAGTTTGGTTCTAACTATGTTGTAGGAGATGGAAGCTGTAATGGGGACATGCATCAAGGATTTGAAAATCAAGGATGGGAGAAATCTCAAGCTTATGAACAATCTTCATGGCAACAACCTCCTCCGAACTCTTATGGGTATAATCCCGATCCTAATGCATATCAATCTAATGTATGTGATGACCCTCATTATGGTTGTCAACCACAATCATCATATGCATATGAACCCCCCTTCTCAACATAGCCTTCCACCATACTCACAAGCCCTTCCATACCAAGCACCTCCTTATGATCCATATCTACCATATGACCAATCATCCATACCATATTCTTATGACCATTATGAACAAGAACCTATAGGACCACCACAACCCTATCATGATTATTACCAAGAACCACCTCAATACTCGCCTCAATACTCACCATCTCCATACCCTTACCAAGAAGAACCACCTTCATACCATGAACCCTCTCTCCAAAATAATGAACCTTCCTATTCACCCCAAGCCCCAATAGATGATTCTCTCACTTTGATACTTCAAGGACAAAAGGCCATGAAGCGGAATACATTTGAGTTTGTGACCAACTTGACCAAGGTGGTGCACGCTTTAGCCCACCAATGTTTGAATACTCAAGTTGTTTCCATAAACCCATGTGAAAAGTCAAAAGAAGAACAAAGCATGAAGGAGAATTTAGAAAAGGCGATGGAGAAGGAAGAGTCAAATTTTGAGTTGGAACAATTGGAGGAGCCTATGATCATTGAAGAAAAGAAGAAGAAGTGGTTGAAGAGTTAGAGGAAGTTAAACAAGAGGTGGATTTCAAGCTTGAGAACCCTTCCACACCAAGTGATGTTGTTGGTGATATTGTGGAAGTTGTGGAACCTTCTTCCATTGAACTTGAGATTGATGTTGAGGAGGATAATGCGCAACCTCCAAGGCATAGTATGAGTGATAAAAGATTGGAAGAGGTTGATCAAGAGATGGATTCAATCATTGAGAATTTCTTATCTATAATTGAATCCTCTCCTCTTGAGCTTGAAATTGAGATCAAAGAAGAAGATGCACATCCTCCCATGCCCTTGGTAAGTGATGAGCGGATAATTTATACGCTTTTTGGCACTGTTTTTAGTATATTTTTAGTACATTTTAGTTAGTTTTTAGTATATTTTTATTAGTTTTTATTTAAAATTCACTTTTCTGGGCTTTACTATGAGTTTGTGTGTTTTTCTGTGATTTCAGGTATTTTCTGGCTGAAATTGAGGGACCTGAGCAGAAATCTAATTCAGAGGCTGAAAAAGGACTGCAGATACTGTTGGATTCTGACCTCCCTGCACTCGAAGTCGAATTTTTGGATCTATAAAATCCCAATTGGTGCGCTCTCAATTGCGTTGGAAAGTAGACATCATGGGCTTTTTAGAAATGTATAATAGTCCATACTTTGCCCGAGATTTGATGGCCCAAACCGGCGTTGCAAATCAGCTTCAGAATTCCCGGCGTTTAACGCCGGAACTGGCACAAAAATTGGAGTTAAACGCCCAAACTGGCATCAAAGCTGGCGTTTAACTC
Source organism: Arachis ipaensis (assembly GCF_000816755.2). Lineage (NCBI taxonomy): Eukaryota > Viridiplantae > Streptophyta > Magnoliopsida > Fabales > Fabaceae > Arachis > Arachis ipaensis. The sequence goes on from NW_015496153.1 coordinate 11,178, forward strand.
CAGAAAAAGTCTCTACACATGAAAGCTTCAATGCTCAGCCCAAGCACACACCAAGTGGACCCCGGAAGTGGATTTTTACGTCATTTACTCATTTCTGTATACCCTAGGTTACTAGTTCACTATTAATAGGACCTTTTGATATTGTATCTCCACCTCATGACACATTACACGTTTCTTATTGTATCTTCTACGGCATGAGTCTCTAAACCCCATGGTTGGGGGTGAGGAGCTCTGCTGTGTCTTGATGGATTAATGCAATTACTACTGTTTTTCATTCAATCACGCTTGTTTCTATTCTAAGATATCACTTGTTCCTCAACTTGATGAATGTGATGATCCGTGACACTCATCATCATTCTCACCCATGAACGTGTG
>NW_015496153.1:15297-15911 GCF_000816755.2 Arachis ipaensis
TTGACGAATGAATTTTTGCCGGTGTAGAAATTATCAAGTGATCAATCGTAGTATAGTCTAAACCGACGCAAAATCCATCATCAAACAAATCTACAATCTATAATCGAGAGTATTAGTCCCGAGTCGTTCTTCCCTAGGAATGCTACAAGGATGCATGTATTGGTTAAGTGGTCTTTTTGTGGCTTGAAGAGTGTGGCATAAAAGTGTGAATAAAAGAAAACAACAATCAATCAATATTAAAAGCCTTGGCCAAGGTTGAACATTGGAAGTCCCATCACTATAGCTTCATTCAATTGTGATAACAAAGGAGTGTTGCTTTACTTAGTTAACCCCTAATCATAGAGGAAAGTCAATTAAAAGTAATTAACTCAAGTCACAAGTCCTAGTCTTACCCTAGGGAAGTCTAGCTTTAGTGCACTCTAAGTCAATTAGCAATCCTCAATTCTTAATCAACAATTGACATCCATTATTCAAGTGTCTCCAATGACTCAACCACTAGGCCAAGTGAGGAGATACTACTCCATATCTAAAATTGGCATTTTCTCAAACATTTGGAGAGCAAGAATGAAAGACATAGTAAAATTGAGAAGAGATCTAGAATCAAAGTAATTCAA
>NW_015496154.1:0-476 GCF_000816755.2 Arachis ipaensis
TCGTCCAAACCTACGAGCAAAAACTGAACAGAATTACATATTCACAAATTTTCAATAAAGCTTAAATCAAACATTCCCAAACTTTTTCTCAAGGTACAGAATCTGTCTTCACAGAGGGGTTTTGTAAAAATATCAGCAATTTGGTCTTCAGATTTCACAAATTGAATATCAATAGTACCTTTTTGCACATGTTCCCTAATGAAATGATATTTTATCTCAATGTGCTTGGTTCTTGAGTGCAGAACAGGATTTTTTTGAAATGTTTATAGCACTCATATTGTCACAAAATAAAGGAATACTATTGATTTTTAAGTTGTAATCTTCCAATTGAGTTTTTAACCAAATTAATTGTGAGCAACAAGCAGATGCGGAAACATATTCAGCTTCAGCTGTGGATAGAGCCACTGTGGCTTGTTTCTTGCTTGACCACATATTGAGTGAGCTTCTAAGGAAGCAACACATGCCGGAGGTGCTTC
>NW_015496154.1:7933-8366 GCF_000816755.2 Arachis ipaensis
CATTTTGGGTCGTGACAAAGTGGTATCAGAGCTTAGGTTTAATCTGTGTAATGTGGAGCAAGTGTCCTATGGTAGGATCACGATTGTATAAATAGAAGCGCGCCTATTTGTACAAATTGTGGCACTATCAAAGGCCTATAGCGATGTCATCTTTGTCCGTTATGTCGTTGTTGTCTTTTGGTTGTTATCATGCGACTTCTGCCGCTTCTTGCCACTCTTTTCCTCTTCTTTGTACCCAACCTTGAGTTATCTTTTGGTAGTTTTTCTTGAACTTGCTTTTCCAATGATTTTAGTTTTGGTTCCGGTTTGCGACTCTTATTTTTTTAGCAGGTTCTGCCCTTTCTCGCTTTTGTGAATATTTGCTTTAATCTTCTCTATGGTTCTCGATTTCAAGATTTCATTCATGATATAGAAGATTCGATATGTTCTTGCT
>NW_015496154.1:10998-11301 GCF_000816755.2 Arachis ipaensis
TAAAATTGAATAATTCATTTTTATGAAGTTTATACTTTCGGAACTATACATGAGATCATATATATTTTTGATAAAATTTTGCATTATTTTAAATTGATTGATCTTATCTGAATATCTGTTTTTGAGACCATATATATTTTTGATGAAGTTTTGCATTATTCTAAAATGTTTGAGTTTACTTGAACATCTGTTTTTGAAGCATTAAAGTATTTGTTGGTATTTACTTAGTTTAAAGATTGTGAAATATATTTAAAATGTGTTTTGATTGAAAAAGTATGATTGGAAAGGATTCTGATGAGAAAG
>NW_015496154.1:13031-15740 GCF_000816755.2 Arachis ipaensis
CAATTTTAAATTTGCTACTTGTGTTGTTTCCTTCGTTATTCTCTCGTGGTTGGAAATCGGTTTTTGTTTCTCTTTTCCTTGGGAACCAATTGAAGGGTATGGGATTGCACCAAGACTGTTTTCAAGATTCCGAGGTTGATATGTCCTTGTTATATTATTCTTTCACTTTCTACCCCTTAGATATTATAAAAAAATAACTTGATTATGTAGTCATTTTACTTTTGTTATGACCTCCAATGCTTTTCATTGGTTGCAACAATTNATATTATAAAAAAATAACTTGATTATGTAGTCATTTTACTTTTGTTATGACCTCCAATGCTTTTCATTGGTTGCAACAATTAAAATTTTTTTTTTATCAGAAGATATGATTTCAAAAAAAAAAAAAAAGAAAGAAAAAGAGAGAAGCTCTACAAAAAATAATACAGGCTCATGATCTAAATTAAATTTGTCTTCTCTATTGAATTTTTCTGCCATATTCATTTTCTAGCATTAATAGTTGGTGCAAAGTTCAATTTAAAGTTGTTTTCTTGTAGCGCTATGTTCGTTGAGTTGGTTGAGTAACATTGTCCATGTAATCGAGTTAGATACTTAGATGTGGAATTGGTGACTTTTACCTGGAGTTTGAATGCCCTAGATCTTTTCTTTTGTCTCTTCTATTTTCTTTCCATGTATTTAATATGAACATGTCAATTCTTGTTCCTTTGCAGTGTTGTCTTCCAATCGATACTTTTGACTACCATACTCATATATGGTGACTTCTAACTTAGTACAGCAGTTTGTGTTTTGTTCTTAATGATTTTGACTGGTAGCTTTGAGAATGGTGATAGGCCCAACCTGTTGTTCCCCCATCCTAGTTGTTGACACACTTTTAAGATAGGAGAGTTAAGTGTTTAATGAACACTTATTGGTCGTCGTTTACCATATATGCTGACTGTATTATATATACTCAATTTTGCTTTTTATTGTTTTTTTATTTTTGACCGAGCACATAGAAGTTATTGGAATTGATCACATGAATGGTATAGTTGTTTATGCTTCCAGCTATCTTTGACCAAAATCACGCGGTGCATCGGTTGTCGGGGGTTATCAAGGATAAGAGGATTTGATTTTAGTTTTAACTTTTTGGTGGTGTTCTCTTTGGATGAGATATTGGAATTAAATTGCGAACATGTTTTTGTGCAGTTAAACGATCGAGTGTATTGGAGATTTAACTTTGGGGGTTTAGGAGCAAGATTTTGTCTACACACACACACACACACACATATATATATATATATATTCCAACTCAACTTTGCCTTTGTTCTCACCTTGTGTTTTTGTTTGATCTAGTCTTACGTCAGTTTGACAAGCTGTTTCTTTCACTTATCTTCACCTTTCTCTATACGTGTTTGCCATAATTGGTCACACTAACCATAATTGGAGAATTTTGCTTAAACGCTGTGAGGGGTCTGAATTATGTTACAATTGTTATGAATTGTTGTGCGGGCCTTAAATTGTTCTTGCATGTGAAGTATTGAAGGACCTCTTCTTGGATGGTTTAACTAAGATTTTGTACTTAAATGAGTTGAATGTACTTAAATAACATCTTGTCATGTTTTACACTGTCTATCTCATTTATAGTCAAGTAATTTCCATTTTTATATTAGTATGCTTAATAACTAAAGTCATGATAATAATAATAATAACAATTTCCGAGAGACTTAGTTAGAGATTTCTAAATTAGGAAAAGAGAGCAGGTTAATTTTTGTGACAGTTAATGTTTTCATTTTTTGACTAATTAATTATATATTCTAAAATGTGGTGTCAAGCCTTGAATTTATTGTCTTACTTTGCTTCTCTATTACTATCTCTATCTTATTGTTTGTGGTTTTGATTTATGAATGTTGTGGATATTTCATTTAGGTTATAAGAGTGTTGCTCTTCGTTTTCTTGCTTGTGATGCCACTCTTTCTTTTTTTTTTTTTGTGACTTTCTTGATCCTAATGTTCCAATTTTGATCTATACATAATATAGACTTTAGGTCTTGTATCTTCTTTCTCTTTTTTGATACTGAAAAATTGTGTCCTTTCAAATTAGAAATAAATTAGAAGCGATCTTTGTATGTATTTGTTTATCTAGGCCATGTCTCCTAACTAATTAATAAGTTTTGATATTAGAAATGTATTTTCAAATAAATAAATAAATAAAAATTCCAAAGTACTTCTTTGATGGGAAAACTTTCATGATGAATGACAAGTGTTTTGATCTTAGTAGAAAATTTATACCAAAATTTGCAAATTTATCTTTATCATATGATTTTCACGAAGCTTGGATATATGATTTGAGTTTTAGATTAGCTATTTAAATGTATTTATCTCTTTAACCGGAAGGAATATGTTGCATTGTGTGGTTATGTTGTAATTAGTTGAACTTCTATAGTAATTGATAAGCAAGTTATCACAACAATGTTTTAGGTCTGAGAAAGATGATCATTAAAATGATTTTCCTTTGTCGCTAGTGTATTCACTGTGTCCCCCTTTAATTCCATGATTGTCACAATGTTGCTTTTTCTCTTATTCCTAAATTTGTTATTCATTGCAACAATGTATAATTCTATGAAATATGTGTAACTTGTACTGCTCACGCGATATTACATAGTATATTGGTTGAAATTCGGGGACCGAATTTCTAAAGGAGGGAAGAATGTAATAACCAGAAAAAAAAAAA
>NW_015496155.1:0-872 GCF_000816755.2 Arachis ipaensis
TATATTCTCTTCTTTTTATCCTATTTGATTTTCAGTTGCTTGGGGACAAGATACAATTTAAGTTTGGTGTTGTGATGAGCGGATAATTTATACGCTTTTTGGCATTGTTTTTAGTATGTTTTTAGTAGAATCTNTTAGTTTTTATGTTAAATTCACATTTTTGGACTTTACTATGAGTTTGTGTGTTTTTCTGTGATTTCAGTTATTTTCTGGCTAAAATTGAGGGACTTGAGCAAAAATCAGATTCAGAGGTTGAAGAAGGACTGCTGATGCTGTTGGATTCTGACCTCTATGCACTCAAAGTGGCTTTTCTGGAGCTACAGACCTCAAAATGGTGCGCTTCCAATTGCGTTGGAAAGTAGATATCCAGGGCTTTCCATCAATATATAATAGTTCATACTTTGGCCGAGTTTAGACGACGCAAAAGGGCGTTGAACGCCAGTTCTACGCTGCTGTCTAGAGTTAAACGCCAGAAACACGTCACGAACCAGAGTTGAACGCCAGAAATACGTTACAACCTGGCGTTCAACTCCAGAAAGAGCCTCTGCACGTGTAACATTCAAGTTCAGTCCAAGCACACACTAAGTGGGCCCAGGAAGTGAATTTCTGCATCAATTACTTACTTCTGTAAACCCTACTAACTAGTTTATTATAAATAGGACTTTTTACTATTGTATTAGACATCTTATGATTTTTAGTTCATCTTAGGATCATATTGATCACGTTTTGGGGGGCTGGCCATTCGGCCATGCCTGGACCTTTCACTTATGTATTTTCAACGGTAGAGTTTCTACACTCCATAGATTAAGGTGTGGAGCTCTGCTGTTCCTCATGAATTAATGCAAAGTACTACTGTTTTTCTATTCAATTCA
>NW_015496155.1:1819-2564 GCF_000816755.2 Arachis ipaensis
AAGTGGGTACAATCCTTAACCTTTATCTTTACTTTTCCACTTGAATATGGTTTGCTTGAAACAGATGGCCAACTTAGAGCTCTCTGTGGCTTTAAGAGTAAGAGGGAAATGGCTCGCACTCAGAGCTGGTGCACAAGGTTCAATAAGGTTCCACGCTTCAACTCGAAGTGCACGGATTGGCATCATGTTCAATCGAATGGATCTCAGAAAATGTTTGGCTATCTTGGTGAGAATCTAATTTCTAAACCGCCCGGATGGAAAAATATAGATCAAGACGAAGGCGGATTTAAAAGCAAAGTTTGGGATCCTGGAATCTATTCTGACATTCGTCACCCCGAGAGCCTGAGAATCTGTTTGAAGCTGCTCAGAAGCTTTACATGCCTAGTTTGGGACCCCGGGGGCTGTTGGCATTCCAAACATTGGTGGAGATTTCTGGATGAGCTTAAGCATAAGCCACCATAACAGGAAGCTCATCTAATGTCCAACTTAAGGACTTTAACTAAAAGTGCTAGGTGGGAGACAANCCAGCCATGGAAAGGAGTAGGACTGATTGGATGAAGACAGCAGGAAAGCAGAAGTTCAGAGGGACAAAAGCATCTCTAGACTTTTATCTGAAATTCTCACCAATGATATACATAAGTATTTCTATCATTATTTTCTGTCTATTTATTATTTATTTTCGAAAACTCCATAACTATTTTATATCCGCCTGACTGAGATTTACAAGGTGATCATAGCTTGCTTC
>NW_015496155.1:4033-6576 GCF_000816755.2 Arachis ipaensis
CACCAACACCCTCACCCCTTCCCTTCCTTCCCCCTTAACACATACCCCTCCCATTACCCCTACCCAAAAACCCCCTGCCTCCGAACAGCCACCACTGCCGTGCCAACTGCCCCTCAACTGCTGCGTCAGCCACCACCACAACCACCCCCCTACCATCTCTCTGCCCTACTTTCATTCATACGGCTACCAGGTTTCGCCAAACGCCACTCTTTCAATTCGTATTTAATTGCATATTTTTCAGTTTATGTTCAAAATTAGGGTTGTTAGATATGCATGTTGTAGTGGATTCTAGGTGGTTAGGTAGCCTAGGATGTGGTTAGTGGATCTAGGCCTGATTAATTACGCTGTTCTTGCTACTTGTTTTATAATTTTCGCAATTCTGCTGTTGCTGTGATCTAAGTATTGTTCATATGATATTCTTACTATTCATGCTGCTATTGCGACTGCTCTTTCATGTTCATATTATTTATATCTATTTGCAGTTTATTTTAATTTATATGAACTATTCTTACTATTTAATCAACCCAAGTTCCCACAGTTTCCTACACTTAATTGACATACAATCTCTATCTTAAGCTAACCAAAGATTCAAATCAGGTAATTACTTGTTTTTCTGCTTAAGGCTAGTGATGTGGTAAAATATAAAACAAACGGGAATTAAAAGGCTCAAAGTGGCAAACAAAGGTGATTAAAAGGGTAGGCTATTTAGGATAAGTGAGCTAATAATAAATGATGGCCTCAATCATATGTAAGCATGTAAATACACTAAACAATGGATATATAGACTGGAACAAAATATAGATTACAATCATAGAGAAGAAAACACACAAGAATAAAATTTATGGTTAAATAATGTAACCATATAAATAAGCTCAAAATCTCATGGGTTGTGTGTTCTTAGCTATAATTCATGTTCCTAATTACAATCCTCAAACAAGTTTAACACAAATTTTCAATTTAAATTAGTGAAACGCTATAAAAAGGGTCTTGAAAAAACTCATTATCTTAACCAAGCAAAACATACATGCAAACATTTATTATCATGCAATCTATCCTATCTAACAAAGGAAAAACTAAAAATGTTGGTGTTAAGAGAGAGAAGTTACCTCCGGAAGTCAAGGACTGACCTCCCCACACTTAAGGCTTGGCACGGTCCTCCGTGCCATCAGTAAGGAGCAAGGGAGGACTGGAAGCATCGCCTCCGCTGTCTGGTTCGCCTTGGCTTCCTGTCCTACTGAATGAAGGAGAGTCCGGGGTATCCTTCTGTTCTGGAGGTGGGTAAGTACCCCATATGAGTTCCTTCAGGTAGTTGTATCGGCCCTTGTTACGACGCTCCATTTGCTCCATCCGCCGGTTTTGCCGGTCGAGCCTCTCAAGAATCTGAAGGAACATTTGATGGGTGGAAGGTGCTTGTGGTGTGGATGATGATGGAGTAGAAGAAGGATGAGTATCTAAAGACGGGCCTGTAGGCCAGCTTGCAGAGGGAACTGGCGGCCTGATGTACTTCCCATTTGGGACATATTGGTCGGCCCTAGGAATCATGACCTTCGTGTTTCTTGCCCGATAGGACACACCTGTGGCAGAGACTAAATCTGAATCAAAGGTGGGGAAAGGTAGGTTACCCGCTATCTGTACGTGTCCCATGGCAGCCTGGATGTGTCGGGGTAGGTTGAGGGGTTGCTCTGTCAGGATGCACTAGAGGAGACAGCCATGTCTGCTGTGAAGGTCGACTCGTGAGTGCTTGAAAAGACATAGTGGGACATGATTTGTGCCCATACACGAGCCTTCAGGTGAGTGACTGGGCTGAGATGCTCTTAGGTTGAGTCTTATGCTGTCCGTAGATCCACTTGCTGCTAGGTTGTGCTATGACAGCAAGGACGCTATTCCAGTCGAACCGGTATGTATGTCGCTTGAAAGAGGCCTCTTGATAGGCGTCCCAACCCGCTGGACTAGGTAGAAGATCCAATTCTCTCTGTATGGCACTCTCGGAGATAGGGACTTGCTGATGACGAACGTAGACATTCTGCAGAGTAGGCGAGTAGAAGTTGGAGTAGAATTTGACTACCCAGGATAGGTTGGCCTCTCGCGGCTGTCTCCTCAGAAATCTCCACTGTATCCTCTCTATCCGGGGCTCCACAAATCAACAAAATGTGTTGGAACAATGAGCAGATGCTCATTGTTGTAGTTCCTCTCAGCTAGGATGGGGAACATCTGTTTGCAATAACGGTTAGCAAACCGTGAGGAGTTTTGAGCGGGAAAAGCTTTCTCTAATTCGTCAAGCTTAATGGGGAACATCACCCGCTTTGTTGGTGGCTTTACACTGGTAGATGGAAGTGCTTTTGCCAGTGTTCTCTTAGTTCCTCTCCTTGCTGGTGTCTTGTCGGTGGCCTTCTCTTTTCCCTTCTTGTTACCCATGCCTAAGGAAGAAGAAAAAGGAAGAGTGTAAAATATAGATAACTAAGACCGGAAGGGAGAAAATTCCAAGTGATTATGAATGCCAAAGGAAAGATGATAACCCAAATACATGGTAGCTACAACATGTA
>NW_015496155.1:10275-10488 GCF_000816755.2 Arachis ipaensis
AGACAATGGCATAATACTCACGCACGCTCCTAAATCACACATGCAGTCAGAAAATATTACACCCCCAATGGTACAGTTAACTATGCATGGACCCGGATCACTACATTTTTTCGGTATATCACCCATTAAAGCAGATATAGAACTACCTAAGGGAATAGTTTCTAATTCATTAATTTTATCCTTATGCATGCACAAATCTTTTAGAAACTTTAC
>NW_015496155.1:12130-12352 GCF_000816755.2 Arachis ipaensis
GTTGCAGTGTAAAGTCTGGAGCTCCTGCCTCCTGGAGAGTAATCCTTCTGGGTTCCGCCATATTACCTGCACGTAAATGAATAGAATCAATAGTAGAGGAGCTTGTTTCTTCCTCAGATGGCGGTTCAGATTCGCCCTCAGATGAGACTGGTGAATTGATAGTAACCACTTCACCACCCTCAGAGGCTAACCGACGTCGAGCTGGCTTAATACGTGAAAGAG
>NW_015496155.1:13602-14486 GCF_000816755.2 Arachis ipaensis
TCGAATGTGATAAAGGGAAATTAAAAAATATTAAATTTAAAGGTCTAGGAAGCAAGTTTTCAATCATAGAACAAACTCTGGGAAGGAATTGCAAAATTATGAAAATCATATGAATAAGTGTGCAAAGGTTTGATAAAAACCACTCAAATTAGCACAAGATAAACCATAAAATAGTGGTTTATCAAGTTGCCATTGATAGGTAGTTTTCTTCTTTTCATACTTTTGCATATCTTGCTTTGATTGCTAGGTTGCTTATTAGATTCATGCTTTGATTAGAATAGTTGTTTTTGAATTGCATTTTGGTTAAAGTGCAAGTTTTGTTTGTTTTGGCATTGAAAATTTTTCAAAAACCAAAAGATTTGTTGTTAAATTTGAATTTTGGGTGATTTAGAATGTTTATGGTTAGGAGAGTGTTAAATTCTACTTTTATGTTTCTAAAAAAAAGGGTCAATTCACACTTAAGCGTGGGCCATGCTTATGCGTGGATTGCCATAGGGGGACTCTTGGTACAAACACCAGAGATTTGTGCTAGAGTTGTGCTGCAATCCACGCGTAAGCATGGGCGACGCTTACGCGTCGATTGTCCCTGCTACAATCCACGCGTAAGCATGGGCGACACTTACGCGTCGATTGTCCTTGCTACAATCCATGCTTAAGCATGGTGGATGCTTATACGTGGATTGCACCCTGTTTTTCTCCTTTCTCCTTTCTTCTTCTTTCTTCTCTCCTTCTTTTTTCTTTCTACCTTTCTTCTTCTCTCTTCTTCGTTTCTTACTTTCTTCTTTTCCCTCTCTTCAAAATATATATATATATATATATTTTCTCATCTTTCCTTTTCTTTTATTGCATTTGCATACTTTTATTCATTGAATTTTAATTTTATT
>NW_015496155.1:14763-15724 GCF_000816755.2 Arachis ipaensis
AGGAACTTGCATGTCTTTCATGACCCACTCATTCCTACTTGAACTTGATGCTTTTGAGTGTTCTCCTCATGTCATTTACTTTTGCCTTGATTTTACTCGTGCATCAAGTATTATTGATATGTCTTCTCTTATATTGCTCTCTCTTCTATATGTTACAGCTGCCATGTAGTTGAGAACTACACTCTTACTTGGCATTAGCCCTTGCCTATGTTCTATTTGCCTTAATATTTTCGTCGTAGGGTTAATTTCTTTCTTTTTCTTTCCTTTTAGGATGGCCACCAAGAAGGAAGGGAAAATTTTCAAAATGTGGCGACAAACAAGTCATCCGCATAATTTTTTGAAGAAACTCATCAATTGTAGCAACCTATCCACCTTGCTCATCTTTGGATGCACTGAGGATGGTGTAATCTTCAAGTGTGGGGAGGTCGTTCGACCGATCTCTGTGGGTAACAATTTTCTTTCTCAACACCAATTCATAATTTTCTTTGTTAGCTAGTTGTTGCAATGCATGATTGGTTGCATGTTAGTTAGAATTTGTATATATTTTACCAACTCTTTCTTGTTAGGACTACTTGGTTAGGCTGATAACTTCTTTTTAAAGAAATCATCTTTAGGGCATGCTACCAATTTGAAAAAAATTTTGTGTTAATCTTGCTTGAAGAATTTATTTTGGAACATGGTTTTTGAGCCAAGAACACAAGCATGTGAGTTTTGAGCCTAATTGCGTGGTTACATCTTATAACCACTATTTTTTTCTTTCTTGTGTGCATCATTCTCTTTCTATGATTGTAATATTTGATTTGTTTGATTCTATATGTCCATTCATTTGTGTATACATGCATTTATATGATTGAGGCCATTGTTTCAATTAGCCTTACCTTTTATCTTCGATTGTTAGCCAACTTTGAGCCTACGATTAACCCACTTTGTTCTTAATTTAGCACATTACAAGCCTTAAAGT
>NW_015496156.1:0-363 GCF_000816755.2 Arachis ipaensis
ACTTATTAGCTCACTTAACCATATACATAAATCCTTACCTTTACCTTGGCCCCATTACAACCTTAATTAAGACCTCATGACATTTTGGTATGACTGTATTCTATAATTGTTGATTGGTTAGATAAAAAACAAAGTTATAGAAAGTAAGAATAAAAAGAAGAAAAATAGAGTGAATAAACCCAATAAACACTGAGTGACTAGAGAGTAAACACAAAATTCAGTGAGGGTTCAACAACTCATCAACATATATTTGTGCTTAAAATTTACTAATTGTTTTGCAACTTTGTACAATGTTTTCTTTCCCATCTCATTTGCTAAAATGCTTTATTATTTAAGGGTTAGCTATATATATATACATAACTC
>NW_015496156.1:1744-2352 GCF_000816755.2 Arachis ipaensis
AAGGACTTTTGAAGGTTTAGAAACTATACTTGCAACGAGGATTTATCCGCAATTTTTTAGACCACGCAGAAGTCATCTCATCAGGGACTTGATGAGTCCATATTTGATGGTAAATTTTGGCTTGAATTGAGTGGATTTCATCACATAAACCTACATTTATTCACTTAAATAGCATACTTTTCTTATTTCTCTCCAAATTGTGCCTAAATATGAAAATATTATTTTTTTATGCTTAAATTAATCAATTTTATTCCACTTTTATTCCATTCGATGCCGCGATATGTTTTGTTGAGTGATTTCAGGTTCAATAGGCAAGGATGGCTAGTTAGAAGTGGAAGGAAGCATGCAAAATGGGAGATTTCATAAAAAAACAAAAGAGAAGCACACGCTCCAGTGTGTGTACGTACACCTTCCTGTGCGTACACACAAGATGAAACTCAGCTAGTGTGCGTACACACACAACCCTGTGCCTACGCACAAGTCCTAACGCATGACTTCATTAAAAAGTCACATGGCTTGTGATTTTGGGGGCCTCTTGGCCCAATTTTGGAGTTTTTAAAGCTGATTGGAAGGCTATATCAAATGGAAAAATCCCATATTAAAGGGGG
>NW_015496156.1:2961-4193 GCF_000816755.2 Arachis ipaensis
ATATATATATAAAGAAATAATAATACTAGAAGCCCAATAAAGAAATAAAGCTAAAAAATAGAGATACAAAAATGCGAAGCGTTCACACGAGAACTAAAAGCATAAAGGATAAGATACAGATACAAGATAACAAAGTATATGTAGATATATAAGCATATTAGCCACAGAATACTAGCCACAGCCAGCAGAGTTTAGGCTAACTAGTTACATACAGCTCATACAACTTGTCTCTCAAAGTCAAGCTTCTAAGGCAACAAAGTATAAACATACAAAAGATAGATAGAACTACAACAAAATATCCAAAACATACAAAAGAGCTATCAAGAGATCCTCCGCTCTGTCACTATCTTGCAACTTACCGAGATGGGTTACGACCTACATCTGAAAAATAACAACAAAATATGGTATGAGAATCGGAGGTTCTCAAGATGGTAATAGTGCCCAGTAATGTAAGAAATAAGGTTCCGGGAGGCCAAAGGCAATATTAGAACTTTACATCAAGCATAAAATTCAAACTTATAAAACAATTAAATAAATCCTTAAATAGGTCATCTAACTTAAGGAATTTCTAAACTATCAGTTCACCGCTGTCCCACAGCCTTCGCCATCCTAACCGCCATGTGATTCCATCGCCACCGCCTACTGAACCTCCTCAATTCTAGTAGAAAAACAAAAGTAATTGCATGCAAGTAAAGCACAAGTAATAATCATGTATAGTAAGTAAATCAAGAAGCAATTAAGCATGTTATACAATTAGGCGTAGTATGCAAGTAAACAAAGCAATCAAACACATGGAAGATGCACATGATGAATGCCTGTCATGTTGGATGTGATATCACACTGTCGGTTCAACTACCAATCCGACACATTCCCATGGGAATGTCACCTTTCGGTCACGAATATAATGGGAACCCTAGGGATATCATGCTCGGCACACGGTCCAGGGATATAGTGCCCGGCACACTCCTGTGATTCCGAAAGAATGCGAGTAGGATACTCAGCCACAGACCTAACATCTCAATGTAAGCGGGACTAACCACCGCCCTTACGCCATCGCTGCGACCTCGACAAGCGGGATTAACCAACCGTCCTTGTCAGGCGCATAGTGTCTCAACAACATCAGAAATAAACAATGTATATCCATATTCCTCAGTGATCACTTTCAGTATTCAATATTTCCTCATTTATCTTCGAGTCCCAGACTCGCCACAAACATTATCAATTTTTATTTC
>NW_015496156.1:4894-6084 GCF_000816755.2 Arachis ipaensis
CAATCATCAAGTCATCTTATTAAAACCATTTCTCAACCAACACACTCATCAATCATCATTCTGTCACTACCAATCATTATAATTAGCATCATTCAACCTCAATATCAATATTCAACACCATTTATCAACAACAAAATCATAGTTCATCAAAACTATCAAAATCATCCAATCATAACACATCATGATTTCAACAAATTTTAACAACCAATTCAATTTTATCGTAAGGTCCACTAGCCTAAGTGTCCAGAAATATTACAGATTACATAGAGAAAATCAAAACTAAACCTTGGCCGATTCCCAATAGGCACAATACACTAAAATTTGGATCCCACAAGCTTTCAATCACAACCAAGCCACCATCTCCAATCCAAATGCTTCCAAATAGCAAACGCAACTCCAATAAGCATCAATGCTCAAACTAACTTCAGATATTCCATAAAAATTAAAACCTAAATATTCATAATATACCAAACTACAAGGATTTTTGAGAAACTTTAATTTATCCATAAAAATTGGGGATGAACCCAACAATTTCTCACTAATGGTTAGTAGCTAAACAACCAAAACACAAAAACTTACTNACACAACTATTCCATCCTTAATACTCTAGAAACCTAAGGCTCTATTTTCTAACTCAGGGATGAAAATTACCAATTTAACCCAACTAACTCATCTCTATTAGTCTTAGGGCCTACGTACTTGGTAGTAATCTCAAACAGCAGTTTAAAGAAGTTTAAAAATCTTGAGAACCCTTGAAAACAAAGAAAAATTATTTTTCAAAAAAATAAGGTCAATGCGTACGCACACCCCCTGTCGTGCATACGCAAACGTTGAAAAAAGGCGTGTCTATGTATGTGGCACTCTGCTCACGCATGTGAGTGTTCCAACCTGAATGGAATACTCGCATTGTGTGTTAAAATTTGCGTACGCATGGCCGAATTTCACATGCTTGCATACGCAACATAATGCCTGCGTACGCAAGATCCCCAGGCAGTGGAGAATGCCCGCGTCGCATGCACAAGTTCGCGTACGCATGCTGCATCATACTCTGAAAAATTAAATGCTGCAGAATTTCAGATTCTTACACCGAACTTCAAATGTTCATAACTTCCTCTACAAAACTCCATTTTCCTCAAACTTTATCCCATTTTAAAGCTCTTTAAACCATCTTCCATTTAAACAAAATCCAA
>NW_015496156.1:12944-13652 GCF_000816755.2 Arachis ipaensis
AACTTTCTAACCATGGCATATTGCTTATTTTTTTTCCATTTAACATAAATTCAATCACATTTCATATACTCAGTTTCCTTATTCTATTTCTCCCTTACCGCTTTGAGTTTCCTTTGTTTAAATTGCCTATTTGCTTTCCTATTTTTTTATCCATTCTTGGTTTTCTATTTTTCAGGATGTTTGTCTCACAGAGGAAAGGTAAAGGCAAGGCTACTGGCAAGCGTAAGAGAGGAGATTCCTCCCAGTCCATCATTTCTCTAATGCACGATTCCTCATGGCGGGAGAAGAATTTCACACAGCAGGAAAAAGCTGACCAGCTGCTCCCTTCGACTGATCCTATAAAATTTGCAAACCGGTACTGTGAGCTAAAGTACCCGACATTTGCAAACTCCAGAAATCTATACCTGGAATGTACCTTGAAGATTCCAGAAGCCCTCCAGCAATACACTACTGAGCAAATCAAGCAAAGGGGCTGGTTCTTTCTGGAGAGATCACTGACAGAGGTCAATGCATCTTGGGTCCGGGAATTCTATTGCAACTACTACCTTACTACCCTAGATGCAGTGAACCTGAGGGGAAAGCAAATTCTGGTCACTGAGGAGGCCATAGAGACCACTCTCCAGCTCTCAGCCAAGTCCGATAAGCCAGATGGTTTTGCACAGGCTGAGGAAAACATGGGCCAGATGCAGTTTGACTGGGATGCTGTGA
>NW_015496156.1:15135-15621 GCF_000816755.2 Arachis ipaensis
TTAGCCAAATTACTAGCCTTAAGCAGAAAAACAAAGAAAAATCCCAAGTGAATCCTTAGTTAGCTTAAGATAGAAAATTATGAATAGACTTAAATGTGGGAAACCTTTTGGGAACATGGGTAATAGAAACAAAAGAGTAGAGAAGTAAAAAGGAATAAAATAAAATTTGGGAAGCATACTCATGAAAAAATCTAAGTGATTCAATTATCATGTGCAAAAAAAAAAAATTAGCATCTAAATAAAAGGGGATACAAAAAGAAATTCCCCGATGAAAACAATGCACATGGAATAAAAATAAAAAGTGAAACATGAGCATGCAACAATAAGTGGGAAATATGGGAAAATAGGTAAAGGGATTTTATTTTACTAAATATGTATGTTAGGTGAGATCTTAGCCTAATTAAAGATTCACTTATTAGCTCACTTAACCATATACATAAATCCTTACCTTTACCTTGGCCCCATTACAACCTTAATTAAGACCTC
>NW_015496157.1:0-567 GCF_000816755.2 Arachis ipaensis
ACAAAAAATTCAACAAAATACTAAATAAAAATATTTCTACAAATATAATTGGGTCAAAAGAATAAAATTTTTTAAATATTATAAAATTCAATAATTACAGAAACCTTTTTATTTAACAATAATAAAAAAAAATCCAAATGAAATTCAAATTTTAAAACACAATATGTATATATAATTTTAATTTAATTCGAGTCTCAATCCTATCTTTTGATAAAAAAAAAGAGAAGAAGAAGATAGTAGATTTTGAAAAAAATTTATTTCAAACAGGGGATTAACCTAATGTCATCCTTAGCTACTATTTTTTATGCCTCCATAAAACTCAACTAAATATAAACTTAATCTCTTGTGTTACAACACACTCTTCATAAGCTCTATCATCTGAGACTAACTTGTTCTTCTTTATAAATTTCTTAATTCCACAATCTATGTAAGAATATATAAATTAGTCCATGGTGGGAGAATACAAGACTAATACCCGTGTCTCTCTTGAGCCTAATGTATCCAAGAAAAATAAGTTAAGATCAGTGGTTAAAGAAGTGAGAAAGCAAATATGTCTGGCAGTACCTT
>NW_015496157.1:2156-2429 GCF_000816755.2 Arachis ipaensis
CAAGACAGACAAGGAAAGCACAAGTAGGTAGCAGTTACAACAAATAGTTCAAGTAGCAGTTAAGAACAGTTTAGCAATTAGACAAACCCAAACAAGTTCAAACCCAAACAGAGCATACAAATGCATATGATGCATGCCTGTCCTATGGCTGATGAGGCTCTTCTGTCGGTTATCCAGCCAACCCAACAAGTCTGAATTGTCCTTAGACTGTCCCCCGTCGCGCATCCCCATGAGTCTATGCATAGATTTTACATTCATACATCATTCAAATCA
>NW_015496157.1:3591-4566 GCF_000816755.2 Arachis ipaensis
AATTCCTTTCCTCTCGACCCGAAATCAATGCAACTGAAACCTCAGCTCTGCTCGCTTCCTCAAAAGCAGAACAGCCTCAAAAGTGACATGCGGCCCGGTTTCTAATTCCTAAAACATCAATATCGTGGAAACCTCAAAACACATATCAAAAAACCAAAGGCGAGGATCCCGGGGTAGAGACACTTACTGGAATAAAAGAACGACATGCCAACCACCCCAAACTTAACCGGCAGCAGCTCCGACAGCGGCCAGGGGCTTCAGTGGCTCAGCAACAACCTTAATTTTTGACATGCAAACCCATAAAGTTAACCCTACAACATCTATACATCAGAATCCTTAACCACAGGTAGCTAGAATAATTACAGAAGGAGCTTCAAGGCGCGGCAACTCACCGGAAAAAGAAGAATGACAGAAGTGGAGCAGCGGCTCCGATGGCGACCTCCGGCAGCGGCGATGGAGACAGCCTCACGGACGGCGGCGTGGTTTGGCGGTGGGCGGACCAGCGGCGACAGATTCGACGCGCGTCTCCTCTCTCCGTGGCTGAGCACCCTCGCGATTCTGTTTCCTCCCTCGCACATCCTTCTCTTGTGACAGAACAGTGGCGGTGACGGCATGGAGCACGGCACGGCGGTGGTGACAGAACCGGCCTTTCCTCTTTCGCGCATCTCTTCTTCGCGACGGGTTGACGGCGGCGCGAGCTTCTCCTTCTCTTTGCGGTTCTAGAGGCGGCCCGTGGACGAACCGGCAACCCGCGGCCTCCTCCTTCGCCGGCGCTCTCCCTCTCTCTCTTGGATCCACCCTCTTCTCTCGCAACCCTCACTCCATTTTCTTTCTTTTTCCTTCTTTCTGTTCTTTACTGTGTGTGTGGGTGAGTTGTGTGTGTGCACCGTGGGTGTGGGGTGAGTGGGGTGAGGTTAGTGTATTGTTAGGGTTTGAGGTGGTGTGGGGTAGATTAGGAAATTTAAATAAAAATAG
>NW_015496157.1:5772-6032 GCF_000816755.2 Arachis ipaensis
TATTAGCAATCTGAAGGCCTTCAACAATCTCCCAAAGCTCGGCATGAGTGATGGAACAACTTTTCAAATTACACAAAAATCTAACAATATATCTGCCCAAGTGATTTCGGAACACCCCCACAGGCCGTACTATTATTGGAGGAGAGGAAAGAACCATCCACATTAAGCTTCACACAATCTTGGTGGAAAGACCTAACATATGAGCTGTCCGGAGCTTCTTGTAGCAGAATTTCGTTTGAAGTTATTCTTCAATGCAGTTT
>NW_015496157.1:6287-11324 GCF_000816755.2 Arachis ipaensis
TGGCCAAGGAGCTTCTATGAGCTGTCCTAGTCCACGTGGGAGGAACAGGTCGTTCCAGACTTCGGGTCGGGGACTCGGGGGCGGCCCCAAAGATACCGACCCGACTGGTGACCTGGGTCGTACGGAGTGTAAACCGGGCGTGCCCCGGGTCAGGTGTTGGAAACCGACCCGTCGGACTCTTCCTTTCGTGAGGGATGGCTTGGGCCTAGGTCAGGGGTGGTGCCCCAACCCGACGACTAGTTGGGCTGGACTCTGGTCTGTAACAGTGCCCCCAACGCGCCAGCCTTGAGGTTTGGGGCTCGTGGCTGGACGCATTTGTCCTACTCACCGAGATGGGATGTGCTCTTCTTATCGGGAGCTCGTTGATAGCGTTTCATGTTTCTCACGCGTGGTCATCTCGTCTCTGACGCTGCCTCCTTGGCATATGTGCTGGGCATTAAATGCCCATCATTTCGTGATTTGAAATTTGTGTGAAATGACAGGTATGCCCCTGCCTTTTGGCGCTTCTTCCTTGACGGTTACACTCTTCGCCCCCTTTTTTATTTTCACAACCTCCTCATTTCCCCATTCTTCTTTTTTCCCTCTTCTGTTTCCTTAAACTGCTGCTGTTTCTACTCTCTTCTTTTGCTGCTGATTCGATTCCGTTCGCGCTTCCAGATTTCTTTCTTTCTTTCGGATTCCTTCCTCAACTTCTGCATTTTTCTGGTACGTTGTTTATGGTTTTCATTGCTTTTTGGTTTTCTTTTGGTATTCCTTTTGTGCTTTTTCCGTGCGTTTTTCCCTATGCATGCCTGGGTTTTTGTTTGCTTTTGCTGCTTCTTCTTTTAGAGGGGGCGCCACTGGGTTTTTCTTAGGTTTTGCTTGAGTTCTGGGTTAGTGTAGGGGTACCTAGGGGGTGGTTTAGGGAGTTGTAGTTTGTTTATAATGCTTTTAGGGTTCTCGACCTCCCGTTCTAACTAAGTGGTGCCCCCGCTGTAGGTATGGCTGACCGCCCTGTGCTCCCGAACATGGCTCAGCGGCCGCTAGCCGATTTTGTCGATCACTACGCCTGGGTTACTTCCGATGTGAAGGACGCCCCTTCTAAGGTCACCCGTGAGAGCCTCCAGGATCTTCGCCAGGCCGGGCTATTGTGCGGAGGAGGACCCGAGGAGGCATTGTACCAGGTTTACGTTCCTGTTGATCGGGAACGTATTTGTCAAAAGAACCTGGCCTCCCCTCGAGTTGTTGATTGGTTGTGGGTTTATAAACCCATGTTCAAAACCTTGGGAGTTCGCCTTCCCTTCTCTTCCTTTGTCATGGGTTTGCTAAATCGGTGCGATGTTGCTCCGTCACAGCTGCACCCGAATAGCTGGGCTACTATTCGCTATTTTGAAATGGTTTGCGAATATCTGAAGATCTCGGTATCTACAACCTTGCGAGGTGGATCTATCGTAGTCTTCTTCGTGCTGCTGCTATCACTAAGAAGGTGGAGCCTGTCTTGGGAAATATTCATTCTATGGAAGGGAAGCTTCGAAACTCCCAGAAGGATTTAACTGATTCGAGGTCCCGGGAGGAGTCTCTGAAGAAGAAGTTATCTGAGCAGGAGGAGAAAGCCAAGGAAGATGCCAAGGAAATCAATAGGTTCGTGGAGCGGGACATCACCTTGATGAAGGATTTGAACACTTCCCGTGGTGAGACCGCTGCTGTCGAGAAAAAGATCAAAGACTTGGAGGAAAAGCTGAAACTGGCGGAGAGCTCGGCAACGGCTGCCCGTCAGGAAGCAGCCTCTCTGAAGAAGAAAAATAAGGAGATTGCTAAGGGGCCCGGGAGGCCGTGAAGCTGACTGAGGAGGGGATTAAGCTTCAGGTTGCTGTGCTAGCTCCCGACCTCGACCTTTCTCAAGTGGGCACTATCAAGAATGTTGAGGATGGGAAGATTGTTAACATCCTCAAGCCTTGAGATGGATTCTTCTTCTTTTCAGCTTTTATACTCCTTGCCTCTATTCTTGTAATTTTGCTTTTTGCTTTTGGGCCTTTTAAGGCGCCTTTGGTTGTAATGAATATTTTGATACTTCGTTTTAATTGAGCCGTTTTATGATAATTGTTCGCTTGCTCGGGCCGTCGTAGCTTTTGCCTACTTTATTGATTTTGCTTATCCGGGCCGTCGTAGCCTTTTGGTTTATCGCTTTTATGGTATTTACCGTTTTAATCATTTGTTGCTTTTTTACCTTTGGGTCCCTTTGGTTCCCAGGGTGATCAGTCCCGGATTTTCGTTAGATCGACCGCTCGTAGTTTTTGTCGTTTCGTCGTATTTGGCGAAAATCTTGCAAAAGACAGAGTTGTTATATATGTATATGTAGAACTTAAAATAAAGGGGTAATGTGATACATAATTAAAGAAAATGAAAACGAAGGAAAATGGAAAAAATTAAAGTGGATGTGAAGGGGTCTTTAACCCGTCAGGTCGCTTTTTCCTATGAGTAAAATCTTTTTAGGTTTGCCATGTTCCATGTCCTCGGCACCTCGCTTCCATCTAGCTTTTCTAGCTTATATGCACCCTTCCCGAGGACTTCTCTGACTCTGTAAGGTCCTTCCCAATTTGCGGCCAACTTGCTTTCTCCTGGGGTTGGCGGCCCTATGTCGTTACGTCGTAAGACTAGGTCGCCTTCCCCGAGGCTTCTCCTTAGCACTTTGCCGTTGTATCTTAGGGCTATCCTTTGCTTGATTGCTGTCTCTATCAGGTGTGCCATTTGTCTTGTTTCGTCAACTAGGTCTTTCTCGATTGCCTCGTTTCCTTTCCCCAAGAAGTAATCTTGGACTCGGCTCCCCTATTTCGACTGGGATGACCGCGTCAACCCCGTATGTGAGTTGGAATGGGGTTTCGCCGGTAGATGACTGGAGAGAGGTTCTGTAAGACCATAAGACTGAGGCTAGCTCGTCTGCCCATGAGCCCTTCTTCCCTTCGAGTCGCTTCTTTAGCCCTTTTAGGATAACTTTGTTGGCTGCTTCTACCTGTCCGTTGCTTTGAGGGTGCTTAACTGAGGAGAACCTTTGCTTGATCCCTAGTCCTGAGAGGAATTCTTTAAATTTTTTGTCAGTGAATTGTGCCCCATTATCTGATATGACAAGACTCCGGGATTCCGAACCTGGTGACCACTTGCCTCCACATGAATTTTTGACAGTGGCTGAGGATATGCTGGCTAGTGATTATGCCTCTACCCATTTGGTGTAGTAGTCTATAGCTACTATCAAGTATTTCACTTGTCCTAGCCTGAGTGGGAATGGCCCCAAGATGTCGACTCCCCATTGGGCGAAAGGTCGGGGTGCCATCATCAAGCTAAGTTCCTCATGTGGAGCTTTGTGGAAGTTGGCATTTTCTTGGCATTTTTTGTATTTTTTAACGAACTCCTGGGCGTCCGACATCATTGTGGGCCAGTAATATCCTGCTCGGATAATCTTTCTTGCCAGCAATCTTCCCCCGATGTGGTGACCACAACACCCCTCGTGGACTTCACTTAGGATGTAGTCCGTCTGGTCGGGGCGCAGGCATTTGAGTAATGGTTGGTGGAGCCCTCGCTTGTACAACTGCCCTTGTATGATCACATATTTGTGGGCTTCCCTCTTGGTGGCTTGTGCTTCCTTCTCGTCTTGGGGTATTTCACCGTGTTCCAAGTATCAGAAGATATGGTCTATCCATCAGGTGGGGCTTGGGGTCTGGGTTGCACATAAGATGATTGCTGGTTCAGTTGCCAGTCCTTGGATTAGAGACCTGTTCCCTGTCCCAGGCTTGGTGCTCGCTAGCTTGGAGAGGAGGTCTGCTCGGGCGTTCCTTTCCCTAGGAACATGCTGGATTATGACTTCCTCGAAGTTTTTGCACAACTCTTTTACCTTTTCTAGGTATTTTTGTAGTAGTGTGTCTCTAGCCTGGTAGCTGCCGTTTATCTGGGATGTGACGATCTGGGAGTCACTACTAACTTCTACCCTAGATGCTCCGACTTCTTTAGCTAGGATTATCCCTCCTATCAGTGCTTCGTATTCTGCCTGGTTGTTGAAGACGGGAAAATCAAACTTGATCGACTACTCATAAGCTACCCCTGTCGAGTTCTCGAGAATGATCCCGGCCCCTCCGGACGTTTGGTTGGATGCTCCATCAACTTGGGGCTTCCACCGTGTGTTCGGTATGTCGGGTGCCTCTCCTGTGACCTCCATCAGGAAATTTACCATTGCTTGGGCTTTGATTGCTTGCCTGGACTCGTATTGCAAATCATATTGGGACAGCTCTACTGCCCATGCCATCATCCTCCCTGCGAGGTTGGGTTTCTGGAGAGCTTGTCGAATGGCCTGGTTGGTTCTTAGGATGATCTCATGCCCTTGGAAGTATTGTTTGAGTCTTCTTGATGAGGTTAGCAGGGCATAAGCCAGCTTTTCCAGCTTGGTGTACTTCAACTCCGCCCCTTGGAGTCCTTTGCTGATGATGTATATTGGGTGCTGGGTCTTATCTTCTTCTCGGACAAGAACCGCCGCCATGGCCTGTGTGGTCACTGCTAGGTATAGGTACAGAGGTTCTCCTTCTCTTGGTTTGCTGAGCACGGGTGATTCTGAAAGTATCTTTTTGAAATGGCTGAATGCTTCTTCGCATGCCGGGATCCACTCGAAGGCGATTCCTTTCTTCATTAGGTCGAAGAATGGGAGGGCCTTTTCCACCGAAGCTTCGAGGAACCGGGATAGAACTGTAAGCTTCCCGGATTCTGAAAGTATCTTTTTGAAATGGCTGAATGCTTCTTCGCATGCCGGGATCCACTCGAAGGCGATTCCTTTCTTCATTAGGTCGAAGAATGGGAGGGCCTTTTCCACCGAAGCTTCGAGGAACCGGGATAGAACTGTAAGCTTCCCGGTGAGTCGCTGCACATCTTTGACACACTCTGGGCTTGTCATTTTGAGGATGGCTTCACATTTGTTTGGGTTAGCTTCTACCCCCCTTGTGTTATCATGAAACCTAGGAACTTTTAGGCCTCCATAGCAAACGCGCACTTGAGTGGATTGAGCCTCATTTTGAATTT
>NW_015496157.1:12512-13642 GCF_000816755.2 Arachis ipaensis
GGAGGTCTTCCTCTTGAGGCGATGGGGTCTCCTGTCGAGATTGAAAGGATCCGGGTATCCTTTTTTACTGCCGACTTGGATTTGGGGGGGGATATCACATCCAATCACAACGTTAACCATAAAAGTTGGGGGTTGTCGGTGTTCCCTGTGGGCCTTGTCTAGCCTTGACGGTTCGGCTACGGTCTTCTTCTGAGCACTCACGTTCCCGTCTCCTTGGTTCTCGAATAAGTTGGGAGAACTCACTCAATTTTCCTTCCCGGATGGCCTACTCTAGAGCATCTTTGAGGTCAAAATAGTCTTGTGTCTTGTGACCAAAGCCCTTGTGATAATCGTAGTAGAGGCTTTTGTTACCCCCCATTTTCTCTTTTAGAGGTCTGGGTCTGGATAGGATTCTCTTGTCCACAATTTGCTGGTAGACTTCCACTATGGGCGCCGTGAGTGGCGTGTAGTTGGTGAATCTTCCTACCCATGGGGGTTGCTTGGCTAGGATGCCATCCCTGGGAGTTTTTCTGTATCTGTCGACCTGGGGGGCCTGCCGAGCTGGGGGGTTAGCGAGCTGCCGTTTATTAGCTGCTACAACCTGACTAACTTTCTCATCATTGATGTATTCCTTGGCCACTCTTTGAATTTTCTGCATGGTCCATACAGGCTTAGTTGTGAAGGTGCTTCCTAAAGTCCTCGTTTAGCAGGCCGTTTGTTAGGCAAAGACTGGTGACCGAGTCCGTAAGGCCGTCGATCTTTAAGCATTCATCGTTGAATCTGTCCAGGAACTTCTTGGTCGGCTCTCCAGGTTTCTGGGTAACCCCTAATAGGTTAATCGGGTGCTTTGCTTTGGCTATGCGTGTCGTGAACCAAGCTAGAAAGCTTTGGGAGATGTCCGCGAAGGCTGCGATGGACCCCTGTGGGAGTGCGTTGAACCATCGGATCGCTGAGCCGGCCAGCGTCATAGGGAATGCTCGGCATCTGACCGCGTTGCCTACTCCTTCCAGATTCATTCTTGCTTCGAAAGCCGTGAGGTGCTCCTGGGGATCCTTGGTCCCGTCATACCTCATGTCCATTGGCTTGTCGAAATTCTTCGGAAGCCGGACCTTGAGGATCGAGGGGTGGAAGGGGGTGGCTCCCATGATGAT
>NW_015496157.1:14752-15365 GCF_000816755.2 Arachis ipaensis
TTTTTTTTTTCTCTTCTTCCATCTACTGGAAAGTTTTGTTTAGTTTTTATTTTTTTAAGTATTATTGAAAGACTCTCCTTGTAAAGGTGTGACCAAAGTTTCTTAAAGCCCTAAAGATTAAAGAAACAAAGGCCTTCTTTTATTTGTTTGCCCACACTCCTATCTCTATAAGTGTATGTGTTTGTCAATGACAATGATAATGAAATAATGATCAATTGCCCTAATACCAAAAAAAATTATCAATTTCCTTCATTTTTCCTGATGTCATTTCTCTGATTTACTCCAACAATTAGTTACTAATCTTGTTCCTTGATTTTTTTGTGTGATAATATGAAATGAAACCAAAGCCATGATATTAAGATTCAATTAATTTGTTTGGCAGAATTTCAATTATTATTAATTAAGTTAAAGCTGAGTTGGGGTTGACCAAATACAAATGAACAATGAAAAAAAATAAAATGTTCATTAATTTAATTTGGGTTTGGGAAAAGAAGCACTAAAAAAAATGATGCGCATGTGAGTGGTTGACAGCACTTTCTCCTTTTTTTTCTTCCCTTTTTCCGTTCGTTTCTTCTTCCTATTCCTAATCTAAGTTGGAGATGGAGGTTATAAA
>NW_015496158.1:0-648 GCF_000816755.2 Arachis ipaensis
AACTAGATCCTACTAAAAACATACTAAAAACAATGCCAAAAAGCGTATAAATTATCCGCTCATCAGTGCACAACCTCCAAGACACAATGTGATTAAAGAATTGGAAGAAGTGTTCCAATCAATAGGCCCTCCTATTTATGACGATTCCGCATCAACATATGATCCTTTTAAGTTTGAGGAATCCTCCCCCACTATACCTGGAATTGATGATGAGGTAGATTTTACTCAACCTCCTATTTATGATTTGAGTGATGGGGAAGAGCTAGAGGATATTAGTGAAGAAGAACTTGAACTTGAGGAAGCTTGGCAAGAGGTAAAGCTTGAAGAACCTTGCCAAGTGGTGGACGCCTCAAGAAGAGGATGGACGGGAGTAGAGCGCGCCATGTCAAGATCATTGGAAACTCCTCCACCTAGGTTGTCATCTAATCCTTCATTTGAGTGGTTAAAACTTCTAACTCTTAGCTTTATTATCCCACTTGAATTTGGTTTGCTTGAGACGGATGGCCAACTTAGGGCGCCTTTCGGAATTAAGCATAAAAGGAGGATGTTTAGTGGTTGGTGTTTTACGTCTAGGCTCATTATGGTTGAAGCTTCAAGGAGCAAAGGTTGGACTAGTGCTCAATTGGATGGGTCTAGGAGGATAGTTTA
>NW_015496158.1:1682-2495 GCF_000816755.2 Arachis ipaensis
ACCTATTTCATGCATTGAGTTTGTGGAATTGTGAAATTGGATCGAAAGCTTACCTAGCGACATATTTTTGAGCTTTCTAAGATTTGTGGACCATGCTTGCTATGTGATTGATTTTTTACTTCTATATCCTTTTTCCTAAGTTCCATAGTATCCATGTGTTCCACCTCTATGTCACTTAGGTGTTGCAACAACTTCAATAAGTGCCATTGTTTGATGTGTAAGCTTTTTAAACCATTTTGTTCACCAAATTTACTTACAAACCAATCAATGTTCATTTATTATCCAATTTCACAATCGCTTGATTTTTGCTTGAATGCTTTTATGCTTCTTCACCCCTTGTTCAGTTGCCTTAACCTACAAGTCTTTCAAAGTATCTCAAGCACACTAGAATGAGCAAATTGTATGCTTTCTTTAGTATAATTGTGACATAACTTTTTGTACTAGTATGTGCGTTCTAAACTGCGTGCAATTTTAGAACCCACACACTTATTTTTCATCAATGTCACACTATTTCACTCACTCAATTCTAGTGATTCACCTCATTCCAACAATTCATGCTTCTTTGCTTTTGTATTTTTTCATCTTACGGTGTTTATTTTGTTTTTCATGATCGATGATCCATAAGCAAAAATGGAAGCGGAAGGAAGAACACGCAACACCGGTTGACCTACCAGATGAAGGTGGCAACTCGGAGAGTCGCCGTACCCCCTTGCTCATTTAGTGCACCGAGGCCGGTGCAAACTTTTAAGTGTGGGGAGGTCGTCTGACCACTCGGCATTTTTGGGTAACAAGTTTCTAATCCCAACACTTTTG
>NW_015496158.1:9714-10116 GCF_000816755.2 Arachis ipaensis
ATAGGGAATGTGTGTGCGTTAGGTGAGAACTTAGGTTAATCAAGGATTCAATTCTTAGCTCACTTGGCCATACATGTATCCCCCCTTACCTAATCCCCATTACAACCTTGAAAAAGACCTCATGATGTTTGCATGTGTGCACTAAATATTTGTTGATTGGTTAGATAAAGAACAAATTTTAGAACGCATGAATAGAGGAGACTAGAGTGGATTACCCTATATACTTGAGTGATTAGAGTGCATATACACTTCCAGTGAAGGTTCAATGCTTGACTCTATGTTCCCAGCTCTCATGAGCTATCTTCTCACAAGTTTACTTACCTTTTATTGTGTGATTTGAGTTAGTGGAATCTGAATTTTATTTGTCTTGGAGAACTTGTTCATTTCCTTAACCAAGTAGGT
>NW_015496158.1:12237-13237 GCF_000816755.2 Arachis ipaensis
TAAAACACAGGAATTTTCTTGCTTCTACTGCAAAGGTGCATTTGGTGGGATTTAGTCGCATCCCATGCCTCCGTATGGTGTCGAAGACTTGCGAGAGGTCGGACAGAAGACTAACCTCATCCTTGGTCTTTACTAACATGTCGTTCACGTATACCTCCATTAGGTTTCCGAGGTGATGTGCAAACATCTTGTTCATCAACCTTTGATATGTGGCCCCCGCATTTTTTAATCCAAAAGGCATGACCACGTAGCAGTAGTTTACTTTGGACATGACGAACGACGTCTTCTCCTTGTCTGATTTATACATTGGGATTTGATTGTATCCCAAGTAGGCATCCATGAATGATAAGTACTAGTATCCTGAAGAAGAATCCACCAAAGCGTCAATGTTGGGCAGGGGATATGGGTCCCTTGGACAAGCTTTGTTTAGGTCGGTGTAGTCGACGCACATCCTCCATTTTCCATTCCTCTTCTTTACCAGTACCACATTTGCTAACCATGTCCGATATGTGACCTCCCTGACGAATCCGACTTCAAGTAGAGCTTGAACTTGTTCTTCGACCACTTGAGCTCGCTCTGGTTCGAGCTTACGATGCCTTTGTTGGACAGGTCGGGATCAGGGATAGACCACCAGCTTATGCATCATGAACTCGGGGTCTATTTCGGGCATATCAGAGGTATTCCAAGAGAAAATGTTGGAATTTTCTTGTAGGAGTTTTACGAGCTTCTTCTTCAGATTTGCTCTCATATTGACTCCTATGTTGGTATTTTTTCCGACTTCTTCCCTGATTTGGACTTCTTATGTGTTCCCCTCAGGTTGTGGCAATAGCTCTTTTATTCCTTGGACTCTTCAGAGCCCAATGGCATTGACTTCTTTACCTTTACCTCGCAGGTTCAAGCTTTCGTTATTTTCTAGCCAGTTTTTGATCTCCTTTGATGGTAGCAATTCCTTCCTGTGTGGAAAATTTCATGCAGAGGTGAGGAGTTAAAATAATAGCTC
>NW_015496158.1:14261-15280 GCF_000816755.2 Arachis ipaensis
AGGCATCGGCTAAATACATCTGACTTTTAAGATTGTTGAGGTGGTGCCTTGGGTCGGTCCTCCCAGCATACAAATGCATGTCAGGACTATTGAAGTTTCTAGGATCTCTGGCCCTCATGATATTTTCGGTGAAAATATCTTCACCTCCCAACGGGGTATCTTTCCGAGTTGTGCGTGAATTCCTCCCTCGAATGTCGAATTCCAGCTTCAAGAGCTTGTCCTCCAGCTCTCTTCGTTGCTTGATTTATCTATTCATATTTCTCTCTGCCTCCCGTTGTCATTCCAATTCTTGATCTAGTTTTTCAAGTCGGCCATGGTGTCCGTGCAATAGCCCCATGAAGTAAGTGGAGTGGGGTTGTTCTTCTCCTTGCCAGTGCCGAACCTCGGAAGGGGTCCTTCTATGATGATGTGCACCTGAGGTTCCTTCTCCGCATGGCTCCTTCGTCGCTGGGGAAGGCACCACGAGAGCTTGGTCATTATTGACAGTGTCTTAGTACTTGGGATTTGATTCAGATGCGGTATGTCTGTCTTTGAACTGATCATCCGCCATTGGGTGTCAACTTCCAGGTCCCCGGTAATGGCGCCAATGTTCTGAGGGTTACCTAAAACTAGATTGTCTTTGGGCTCGTAAGTGAGGCCTAAATATTTAATGGATTAGGTTCTGACTTAATCCACATTTGGTAGCCGTCGTCCGAGTTGTCAATGAGAGCGTGGGGGGAGGGGGTGGTACTTGCAAAACACTCCGATGCTTAAGTTAGCGGATAAGCCAATAACTACTATTGGAGTAGTTCCACTACTGGTAGTGGATAACCATCCTTTTATCTTAGTATTGTTGAGATCTCTCTTCCAGAAGTGGATGAGAGATATTAGAGAAGGTTATGACTCCTTCAGGGGGAGTTGTCATCTATAACATTCTTGCCCGAGCTCATAAGAGGTCGGGTATACAGTGGATGTGTAAGAACCGCGACTAATTAACCGCTTAATTAATTAAATTGCCTAAATTAGGTTCCGAAAATTTA
>NW_015496159.1:0-624 GCF_000816755.2 Arachis ipaensis
ATCAGTATCCATATGTAATAATTCCAATAATAAACTGTAGTTTTCGGAAAGCGCCCCTACCTCAAAACGCAAATCCATAACTCAAACACGTCACAGAGTCCTTTCCGCCTCAACCCGAACTGACGGCAACTAAAACCTCAGCTCCCAGTCACGTTCGCAACAACCATCGCAACACTATTCGCAACATATAATAATCAGGACTCGACCCCACGTTATCAAAACTCATATTCATTAACCGAACACAACGTAATACTAACGCGAGGCTTTTCAAAACATAATTTCTTACCGGAATAACAACACGAAGCAGTTCCAATTTCGAACCAGCGGCAGCAACAGCTCCGGCGGCGGCCAGAAACTCCGGTGGATCAACTAGAAAAACCGCACTGCATCAAAACCATCTCAAAAACCAAAGAGGCAGAAACCTCAAATAAAACCCTTACCGACAAACTTTTCCGGCGACGGCAGGAGTAGCCAGAAGCTCCGGCGGTGGTCCCGGGAGTCGCAGAACCACTCCTGGCGACCAGAACCCTTTTCTGATGGCGCCAGTTCCGACCGAGGCGGCGCCGGTGATGCGATCGGGGGCCAGGCACGGTGTTTGGGTTCCCAGCACACCTTCAGATCTCT
>NW_015496159.1:1789-2971 GCF_000816755.2 Arachis ipaensis
TAAAACGACGTGCTTAACCTCCGCACACTAATCTCATATCAACCTCAAAGTTTCAACTTTCCAACTCCATCAAGCACTTTATAAACCCCAAATGCGATCATTAGCCTGACAACCACAAAGCCGTTCGCAAGGAACAAAACGCCCACAACTCATACGTTGCACACCTACCGCTTCAACTTCCGTATACACATCACGTTTTAAAGAACTAACGTATCGCGTTACTACTTCTACAAGTCGCACGTGATATCAAAACAATTCTCGAGTCTACTCAGAAGGATACCGGATTTAGAACGGAGAGACAATTGTCAAGGGTAATACTCATAGATTTAAGGGAATGTATCCAATTCCAGAATAACAAGGATGTTCAAGCAATGAAGTTTGCTAGACACAATTCAATTATCAACTTCAAAGATAACCCTTAGATCAAAGAAGCTCAATAGGATCAATAAGAAGAAAACCAGCGCATCAGTTTGAAACAAACTCAAGCTGAGTCGAGAAAGCATGAGGTTTACAGAAGAGAATATTTCAAACCTAAGACAAAACTCACAGAACTTAAGAGAATGATTAAAAAAAATACTTCCAAATACATTGTTCATAAAAGAATTGAAAACTTGCGGAAAAAACCACTTCGCAGTCTGAAATAGAAGGTTAGGTAACAATATCCTTCAAGAGAGTAACAAAAGCATAATCGTGTCTTTGCTTTAATGCAAATTTACGTTGAAGTAGACTTTGTAGAGTTCTAAAACAAAATGCACACAAATTTGACTAATAGCTAAAATATTTCCTCAAACATTTTAGAAAGATAGTTAGGTGCACAACCTAACCAAAAGCAATCATAAAACTCGGAAGAGAAATCAAATGCTTGTTCAAAAATTTCCAAAGTTCATATTCAAACAAGCGTGTATAACATTCATAGCAAGGGTGAAAGAGGAAATCAAACTCTTTTTAGAAAAGAAATTCCGAGATAAAAATTTGCTTACAATTTGGTAAAGGAAATAAGTGGTGCATTAGAACAAACCAGTTTCCACTAAACAAGGAAGCTTTCCAAAACCTCATTTAAAATGGCGCATGCCAACTTTAAAATAATTTTGTCAAAATTGGACAATGGTTTCAATCTCAATCAAGCAACAGAAAATAAATTCCGTTTAATATTTCTTCAAAGAGAATTCAAAATTCCTTTAA
>NW_015496159.1:3967-4431 GCF_000816755.2 Arachis ipaensis
AAAACTCGTATATCATCTATGATAACCCATTAGTGCTCTCATATACATAATTCTCTAGTATTAAGCCGGCCAAACTTAATACCAAGAATTATGCAATGCAAGACTAACAGCGTTAATCAATAGACCGTCATGTGCATAAAGCTCTAATTCTCATCATTCGACAAGACCTAATACATGACAAACTCTCAGAGCATGCAACTGAAGCATAGGCAGTCCATTCCTCAGGCTCTACAGGAAGAACTGCTCTGATACCATAATGTAACACCTAACTACCAAAGCTCGCACTTCCGGCTGCGCGACTCTGATAGTTCGGACATTACGACGACACTTATATTTATTAATACTAAAATATGAGCCTGTTTAAAACTTTAAACCGCAATACCGCTCCCAAAGATACTTTCGTTCGATAACGTACATCCATAAATACCATACAACTTACAAAACTCATAAAGAGTACATCCATA
>NW_015496159.1:7991-8419 GCF_000816755.2 Arachis ipaensis
GCTGCTGCTGCGGTAGTTTTTGGTTTGAGGAAAGGAGGAAGCAAAATTGCGTTGCTGCTGCTAGGTTGGGTGAGGAGGAAATCGGGTCGGGTACGGGTTACTGGGTTAGGGTTTCATTTTGAAAATTAGGGTTAAGGGCATTAGGGTAATTTCACATAAAATTGGGAATAATATAGTAATTAAAACCCAAATTAAATCCAACACTATTTGTACATATAAAATACTATTTGCTCATCAATTTCACAAATTATTTTCAATAAAATGTCCAAATCTAAAAATTAGAAATAGTATACTTAATTTCTTCATTTTCCAAAATAGCAGTAATAATATTTAAAATATTACTTATTTAATTCAAATCATATAAAAATCCTTATTATTTCATAATTATCAACCTTATACTTTAAATATAGAAAATAGCCCAATAATTA
>NW_015496159.1:9560-10250 GCF_000816755.2 Arachis ipaensis
TGACAAAAAATGCTGCTGTTTTGTGAGCTGATCCACTAATTCCCTAACCATTACCAACACAGCAACCCTAACTCACTCCAATGGCGCAGCAGCAGTACACAGCCACACACTCCCTCCCTCCCATCAGCCTCGAGCTCATCGTTCCTTTCAAATGCCAGTTCACTCACTCCCTCACTTCCGTTCAGCCGCTAGACTACTCCTGCCGCCGTCGCAAGTTGGAGTTTCGAGGCTCACTCCCTCACTCCTGCTCGTGCAGCTAACGATTCAGCAGTGGAAGCATAGTCGCCGGGCTCACCTCCTGCCTCCGTCGCGAAGCTCTGTTCCACAGTTGCCGGTGCCATCTCTGTTCCACCAGTCAGCGCTGCTCCCCCTCTTGTTCAGTATCTGCTCTGTTCTAGCTTCTAGCTTCTAAGTTCGATTTTAGGATTTTCTATCATATATCTGTGTATTCTTAATTTACTTTGGTGAATTTGTTAATTATTATAGCATTGTTCTGATTTATGTGATTTATGTTAATTATAATTTATATTTCTGATTCTGATTATTCTTGGAATTTTGATTTTCTTCATTATAATTTATATTTCTGGATTGTTTGTGATTTGATTTCTATGACTTCTTTAAAATTTTGTGATTCTTGGGACAGGCTTCAATTCAAGATGGTATGGTATCGTTTCTGTGAATCAATTTCAT
>NW_015496159.1:14380-15246 GCF_000816755.2 Arachis ipaensis
AAGTGACCCAACGCACCAAGAGAAGGCATCCTTAAGAGCACCAAAAACCTTTGAGATACTCTTCCAAACATGAGAAGCATTGCAAGGAACAGGGCCATCTAAAACTCCCTCATTCCTCAGATACTTTGCCCTCAATAGAGCAACCCAAGGTTTGTCCTGACAATGAAAAAGTTGCCAAACCAATTTATCAAGTAAAGATATATTAACACACACAGGATCTCTAACACCCAGGCCACCAAATTTCTTTGGAGTGATCACGATCCTCCAATTAACAAGAGAAAGACCTCTACCATCAACTTGACCCTTCCAAAGGAACTGTCTCATCATAGAAGACAATTTATCACAAACCTAATTTGGAAAAAAAGATACCTGCATATGATAGACAGGAATGGATGCTGTAACAGAATTGATCAGGAAAAGTCTCCCTGCTTTATTTAGAAGCCTTCCTTTCTAGTTAGCTAATCTTCCCCTCACCTTTTCAATCACCGAATGAAAAGAAGCCCTACTGGTACGGGAATGATTAAGGTTAACTCCAAGATAACTTCCTAAGTCCAAAGCAAAACGTATTGAAGAAACACTAGTAAAAATATCTCTTCTACGAGTAGTCACATTTTTAGAACAAAAAGCTTTAGACTTTTTAAGATTCACTTTCATGCCAGATGCCTTGCAAAAAAGGTTAAGAGAATGTATGACCATTTGGACCTGACTCTTTGTAGCCTGACAGAAAAGTAAGAGATCATCTGCAAACATCAAATGAGAAAATTTTGGGCCACCCCTAGTGATAAAAACTGGTTTTCACACACCCTCGACCACCTTATGAGATATATAGCAAGCAAGTCTTTCCATACAAAGCACAAATAAGTAAG
>NW_015496160.1:0-4876 GCF_000816755.2 Arachis ipaensis
TAGCTTAAGAAAGTGCATAATTCTAATGAAAACAAAAGAAAAAGACTAGCTAAAATGGGCTAAGATGACTTGTCATCAACACCTAAAGGCGAGCCCTAATGGCCTCATCTTCGGCAGGTTTCTCCATTTTTTTTCCGGTTTTTTTTATGTCGTGCTGACTCTCGTTCTTTAAATGACGCTATCCCGAGGAGGACACCTAAAGCCGAGCCGTAATGGCCTATGACTCTCGTTCTTTAAATGACGGTATCCAAAGGAGGACCCCTAAAGGCGAGCCGTAATGGCCTCATCTTCGGCAGACTCCTCCATTTTTTTTCCGGTTTTTTTTATGTCGTGCTGACTCTCGTTCTTTAAATGACGCTATCCCGAGGAGGACCCCTAAAGGCGAGCCGTAATGGCCTCATCTTCGGCAGACTCCTCCATTTTTTTTCCGGTTTTTTTTATGTCGTGCTGACTCTCGTTCTTTAAATGACGCTATCCCGAGGAGGACCCCTAAAGGCGAGCCGTAATGGCCTCATCTTCGGCAGACTCCTCCATTTTTTTTCCGGTTTTTTTTATGTCGTGCTGACTCTCGTTCTTTAAATGACGCTATCCCGAGGAGGACCCCTAAAGGCGAGCCGTAATGGCCTCATCTTCGGCAGACTCCTCCATTTTTTTTCCGGTTTTTTTTATGTCGTGCTGACTCTCGTTCTTTAAATGACGCTATCCCGAGGAGGACCCCTAAAGGCGAGCCGTAATGGCCTCATCTTCGGCAGACTCCTCCATTTTTTTTCCGGTTTTTTTTATGTCGTGCTGACTCTCGTTCTTTAAATGACGCTATCCCGAGGAGGACCCCTAAAGGCGAGCCGTAATGGCCTCATCTTCGGCAGACTCCTCCATTTTTTTTCCGGTTTTTTTTATGTCGTGCTGACTCTCGTTCTTTAAATGACGCTATCCCGAGGAGGACCCCTAAAGGCGAGCCGTAATGGCCTCATCTTCGGCAGACTCCTCCATTTTTTTTCCGGTTTTTTTTATGTCGTGCTGACTCTCGTTCTTTAAATGACGCTATCCCGAGGAGGACCCCTAAAGGCGAGCCGTAATGGCCTCATCTTCGGCAGACTCCTCCATTTTTTTTCCGGTTTTTTTTATGTCGTGCTGACTCTCGTTCTTTAAATGACGCTATCCCGAGGAGGACCCCTAAAGGCGAGCCGTAATGGCCTCATCTTCGGCAGACTCCTCCATTTTTTTTCCGGTTTTTTTTATGTCGTGCTGACTCTCGTTCTTTAAATGACGCTATCCCGAGGAGGACCCCTAAAGGCGAGCCGTAATGGCCTCATCTTCGGCAGACTCCTCCATTTTTTTTCCGGTTTTTTTTATGTCGTGCTGACTCTCGTTCTTTAAATGACGCTATCCCGAGGAGGACCCCTAAAGGCGAGCCGTAATGGCCTCATCTTCGGCAGACTCCTCCATTTTTTTTCCGGTTTTTTTTATGTCGTGCTGACTCTCGTTCTTTAAATGACGCTATCCCGAGGAGGACCCCTAAAGGCGAGCCGTAATGGCCTCATCTTCGGCAGACTCCTCCATTTTTTTTCCGGTTTTTTTTATGTCGTGCTGACTCTCGTTCTTTAAATGACGCTATCCCGAGGAGGACCCCTAAAGGCGAGCCGTAATGGCCTCATCTTCGGCAGACTCCTCCATTTTTTTTCCGGTTTTTTTTATGTCGTGCTGACTCTCGTTCTTTAAATGACGCTATCCCGAGGAGGACCCCTAAAGGCGAGCCGTAATGGCCTCATCTTCGGCAGACTCCTCCATTTTTTTTCCGGTTTTTTTTATGTCGTGCTGACTCTCGTTCTTTAAATGACGCTATCCCGAGGAGGACCCCTAAAGGCGAGCCGTAATGGCCTCATCTTCGGCAGACTCCTCCATTTTTTTTCCGGTTTTTTTTATGTCGTGCTGACTCTCGTTCTTTAAATGACGCTATCCCGAGGAGGACCCCTAAAGGCGAGCCGTAATGGCCTCATCTTCGGCAGACTCCTCCATTTTTTTTCCGGTTTTTTTTATGTCGTGCTGACTCTCGTTCTTTAAATGACGCTATCCCGAGGAGGACCCCTAAAGGCGAGCCGTAATGGCCTCATCTTCGGCAGACTCCTCCATTTTTTTTCCGGTTTTTTTTATGTCGTGCTGACTCTCGTTCTTTAAATGACGCTATCCCGAGGAGGACCCCTAAAGGCGAGCCGTAATGGCCTCATCTTCGGCAGACTCCTCCATTTTTTTTCCGGTTTTTTTTATGTCGTGCTGACTCTCGTTCTTTAAATGACGCTATCCCGAGGAGGACCCCTAAAGGCGAGCCGTAATGGCCTCATCTTCGGCAGACTCCTCCATTTTTTTTCCGGTTTTTTTTATGTCGTGCTGACTCTCGTTCTTTAAATGACGCTATCCCGAGGAGGACCCCTAAAGGCGAGCCGTAATGGCCTCATCTTCGGCAGACTCCTCCATTTTTTTTCCGGTTTTTTTTATGTCGTGCTGACTCTCGTTCTTTAAATGACGCTATCCCGAGGAGGACCCCTAAAGGCGAGCCGTAATGGCCTCATCTTCGGCAGACTCCTCCATTTTTTTTCCGGTTTTTTTTATGTCGTGCTGACTCTCGTTCTTTAAATGACGCTATCCCGAGGAGGACCCCTAAAGGCGAGCCGTAATGGCCTCATCTTCGGCAGACTCCTCCATTTTTTTTCCGGTTTTTTTTATGTCGTGCTGACTCTCGTTCTTTAAATGACGCTATCCCGAGGAGGACCCCTAAAGGCGAGCCGTAATGGCCTCATCTTCGGCAGACTCCTCCATTTTTTTTCCGGTTTTTTTTATGTCGTGCTGACTCTCGTTCTTTAAATGACGCTATCCCGAGGAGGACCCCTAAAGGCGAGCCGTAATGGCCTCATCTTCGGCAGACTCCTCCATTTTTTTTCCGGTTTTTTTTATGTCGTGCTGACTCTCGTTCTTTAAATGACGCTATCCCGAGGAGGACCCCTAAAGGCGAGCCGTAATGGCCTCATCTTCGGCAGACTCCTCCATTTTTTTTCCGGTTTTTTTTATGTCGTGCTGACTCTCGTTCTTTAAATGACGCTATCCCGAGGAGGACCCCTAAAGGCGAGCCGTAATGGCCTCATCTTCGGCAGACTCCTCCATTTTTTTTCCGGTTTTTTTTATGTCGTGCTGACTCTCGTTCTTTAAATGACGCTATCCCGAGGAGGACCCCTAAAGGCGAGCCGTAATGGCCTCATCTTCGGCAGACTCCTCCATTTTTTTTCCGGTTTTTTTTATGTCGTGCTGACTCTCGTTCTTTAAATGACGCTATCCCGAGGAGGACCCCTAAAGGCGAGCCGTAATGGCCTCATCTTCGGCAGGCTCCTCCATTTTTTTTCCAGTTTATTTTAGGTCGTGCTGACTCTCGTTCTTTTAGTGACGCTATCCCGAGGAGGACACCTAAACGCGAGCCGTAATGGCCTCATCTTCGGCAGGCTCCTGCGGTTTTTTTTTACTACGTGCTGACCCTCGTTGTTTAAATGACGCTATCCCGAGGAGGACACCTAAAGGCGAGCCGAAATGGCCTCATCTTTGGCAGGCTCCTCCGATTTTTTTTTCGGTTTTTTTTACGTCGTGCTGACCCTCGTTCTTTAAATGACGCTATGCCAAGGAAGACACCTAAAGGCGAGCCGTAATGGCCTCATCTTCGGTAGGCTCCACCTGTATTTTTTTCCGGTTTTTTTTTAAGTTGTGCTTACCCTCGTTCTTTAAATGACGCTAGACCGAAGAGGACACCTAAAGGAGAGCCCTAATGGCCTCATCTTCGGCAGGCTCCTCCGATTTTTTTTTACGTCGTCCTTACCTTCGTTCTTTAAATAATGCTAAACCGAGGAGGACACCAAAAGGCGAGCCGTAACGGCCTCATCTTCGGCAGGCTCCTCCGATTTTTTTTTCCGTTTTTTTTTTACATCGTGCTGACTCTCGTTCTTTAAATGACGCTATCCCGAGGAGGACACCTAAAGGCGAGCCGTAATGGCCTCATCTTCGGCAGGCTCCTCCGATTTTTTTTTCCGTTTTTTTTTTACATCGTGCTGACTCTCGTTCTTTAAATGACGCTATCCCGAGGAGGACACCTAAAGGCGAGCCGTAATGGCCTCATCTTCGGCAGGCTCCTCCGATTTTTTTTTCCGTTTTTTTTTTACATCGTGCTGACTCTCGTTCTTTAAATGACGCTATCCCGAGGAGGACACCTAAAGGCGAGCCGTAATGGCCTCATCTTCGGCAGGCTCCTCCGATTTTTTTTTCCGTTTTTTTTTTACATCGTGCTGACTCTCGTTCTTTAAATGACGCTAAACCGAGGAGGACACCAAAAGGCGAGCCGTAATGGCCTCATCTTCGGCAGACTCCTCCATTTTTTTTCCGTTTTTTTTTTACATCGTGCTGACTCTCGTTCTTTAAATGACGCTATCCCGAGGAGGACACCTATAGGCGAGCCGTAATGGCCTCATATTCGGCAGGCTCCTCCGATTTTTTTTTACTACGTGCTGACCCTCGTTGTTTAAATGACGCTATCCCGAGGAGGACACCTAAAGGCGAGCCATAATGGCCTCATCTTCGGCCGGCACCTCCTGTTATTTTTTTCCGGTTTTTGTTTACGTTGTTCTGACCCTCGTTCTTTAAATGATGCTATCCCGAGGAGGACACCTAAAGGCGTGCCGTAATGGCCTCATCGTTGGCAAGCTCCTCCGTTTTTTTCACAGTTTTTTCCCCGATTTTTATTAATTTTTTTTACGTTGTGCTGACCCTCGTTCTTTAAATGACGCGTTCCCGAGGAGGACACCTAAAGGCGAGCCATAATGGCCTCATCTTCGGCAGGCTCCTC
>NW_015496160.1:7336-12288 GCF_000816755.2 Arachis ipaensis
GAGGACACCTAAAGGCGAGCCGTAATGGCCTCATCTTCGGCATGCTCCTTCGATTTTTTTTTCCGGTTTTTATTACGTCGTGATGACTCTCGTTCTTTAAATGACGCTATCCCAAGGAGGACACCTAAAGGCGAGCCGTAATGGCCTCATCTTCGGCAGGCTCCTCCGATTTTTTTTTACTACGTGCTGATCCTCGTTGTTTAAATGACGCTATCCCGAGGAGGACACCTAAAGGCGAGCCATAATGGCCTCATCTTCGGCAGGCACCTCCGATTTTTTTTTTCCGGTTTTTTTTACATCGTGCTGACTCTCGTTCTTTAAATGACACTATCCCGAGGAGGACACCTATAGGCGAGCCGTAATGGCCTCATCTTCGGCAGGCTCCTCCGATTTTTTTTTTTGGTTTTTTTTACGTCGTGATGACTCTCGTTCTTTAAATGACGGTATCCCGAGGAGGACACCTAAAGGCGCGCCGTAATGGCCTTATTGTTGTTTAAATGACGCTATCTCGAGGAGGACACCTAAAGGCGAGCCGTAATGGCCTCATCTTCGGCAGGCTCCTCCGATTTTTTTTTTTGGTTTTTTTTACGTCGTGATGACTCTCGTTCTTTAAATGACGGTATCCCGAGGAGGACACCTAAAGGCGAGCCGTAATGGGCTTATCTTCGGCAGGCTCGTCCTGTTTTTTTCGTTTCGATTTTTTTTACGTCGTGCTTACCTTCGTTCTTTAAATGACGCTAAACCGAGGAGGACACCAAAAGTCGAGCCGTAATGGCCTCATCTTCGGCAAACTCCTCCATTTTTTTTCCGGTTTTTTTTTACGTCGTGCTGACTCTCGTTCTTTAAATGACACTATCCCGAGGAGGACACCTATAGGCGAGCCGTAATGGCCTCATCTTCGGCAGGCTCCTCCGATTTTTTTTTACTACGTGCTGATCCTCGTTGTTTAAATGAAGCTATCCCGAGGAGGACACCTAAAGGCGAGCCGTAATGGCCTCATCTTCGGCAGGTTCCTCCGATTTAACCGAGGAGGACACATAAAGGCGAGCCGTAATGGCCTCATCTTCGGCAGGCTCCTCCGATTTTTTTTTCCGGTTTTTTTTACTACGTGCTGACCCTCGTTATTCATCATCGGCAGTCCCAAGGAGGACACATAAAGGCGAGCCGTAATGGCCTCATCTTCGGCAGGCTCCTCCGATTTTTTTTT
Source organism: Arachis ipaensis (assembly GCF_000816755.2). NCBI lineage: Eukaryota > Viridiplantae > Streptophyta > Magnoliopsida > Fabales > Fabaceae > Arachis > Arachis ipaensis. The sequence goes on from NW_015496160.1 coordinate 8,544, forward strand.
TCGGTTTTTTTTACGTCGTAATGACTCTCGTTCTTTAAATGACGGTATCCAAAGGAGGACACCTAAAGGCGAGCCGTAATGCCCTTATCTTTGGCAGGCTCGTCCTATTTTTTTTGTCTCGATTTTTTTTACGTTGTGCTTACCCTCGTTCTTTAAATGACGCTAAACCGAGGAGGACACCAAAAGGCGAGCCTTAATGGCCTCATCTTCAGCAGGCTACTCCATTTTTTTCCATTTTTTTTTACATCGTGCTGACTCTCGTTCTTTAAGTGACGCTATCCCGAGGAGGACACCTAAAGGCGAGCCGTAATGGCCTCATCATCGGCAGGCTCCTCCGATTTTTTTTTCCGGTTTTTTTTACTACGTGCTGACCCTCGTTATTTAAATGACGCTATCCCAAGGAGGACAACTAAAGGCGAGCCGTAATGGCCTCATCATCGGCAGGCTCCTCCGATTTTTTTTTCCGGTTTTTTTTACTACGTGCTGACCCTCGTTATTTAAATGACGCTATCCCAAGGAGGACAACTAAAGGCGAGCCGTAATGGCCTCATCATCGGCAGGCTCCTCCGATTTTTTTTTCCGGTTTTTTTTACTACGTGCTGACCCTCGTTATTTAAATGACGCTATCCCAAGGAGGACAACTAAAGGCGAGCCGTAATGGCCTCATCATCGGCAGGCTCCTCCGATTTTTTTTTCCGGTTTTTTTTACTACGTGCTGACCCTCGTTATTTAAATGACGCTATCCCAAGGAGGACAACTAAAGGCGAGCCGTAATGGCCTCATCATCGGCAGGCTCCTCCGATTTTTTTTTCCGGTTTTTTTTACTACGTGCTGACCCTCGTTATTTAAATGACGCTATCCCAAGGAGGACAACTAAAGGCGAGCCGTAATGGCCTCATCATCGGCAGGCTCCTCCGATTTTTTTTTCCGGTTTTTTTTACTACGTGCTGACCCTCGTTATTTAAATGACGCTATCCCAAGGAGGACAACTAAAGGCGAGCCGTAATGGCCTCATCATCGGCAGGCTCCTCCGATTTTTTTTTCCGGTTTTTTTTACTACGTGCTGACCCTCGTTATTTAAATGACGCTATCCCAAGGAGGACAACTAAAGGCGAGCCGTAATGGCCTCATCATCGGCAGGCTCCTCCGATTTTTTTTTCCGGTTTTTTTTACTACGTGCTGACCCTCGTTATTTAAATGACGCTATCCCAAGGAGGACAACTAAAGGCGAGCCGTAATGGCCTCATCATCGGCAGGCTCCTCCGATTTTTTTTTCCGGTTTTTTTTACTACGTGCTGACCCTCGTTATTTAAATGACGCTATCCCAAGGAGGACAACTAAAGGCGAGCCGTAATGGCCTCATCATCGGCAGGCTCCTCCGATTTTTTTTTCCGGTTTTTTTTACTACGTGCTGACCCTCGTTATTTAAATGACGCTATCCCAAGGAGGACAACTAAAGGCGAGCCGTAATGGCCTCATCATCGGCAGGCTCCTCCGATTTTTTTTTCCGGTTTTTTTTACTACGTGCTGACCCTCGTTATTTAAATGACGCTATCCCAAGGAGGACAACTAAAGGCGAGCCGTAATGGCCTCATCATCGGCAGGCTCCTCCGATTTTTTTTTCCGGTTTTTTTTACTACGTGCTGACCCTCGTTATTTAAATGACGCTATCCCAAGGAGGACAACTAAAGGCGAGCCGTAATGGCCTCATCATCGGCAGGCTCCTCCGATTTTTTTTTCCGGTTTTTTTTACTACGTGCTGACCCTCGTTATTTAAATGACGCTATCCCAAGGAGGACAACTAAAGGCGAGCCGTAATGGCCTTATCTTCGGCAGGCTCGTCCTGTTTTTTTCGTTTCGATTTTTTTTTACGTCATGCTTACCTTCGTTCTTTAAATGACGCTATCCCGAGGAGGACACCAAAAGTCGAGCCGTAATGGCCTCATCTTCGGCAGACTCCTCCATTTTTTTTCCGGTTTTTTTTTACGTCGTGCTGACTCTCGTTCTTTAAATGACGCTATCCCGAGGAGGACACCTAAAGCCGAGCCGTAATGGCCTCATCTTCCGCAGGCTCCTCCGATTTTTTTTACCACATGCTGACCCTCGTTGTTGAAATGACTCTATCCCGAGGAGGACAACTAAAGGCGAGCCGTAATGGCCTCATCTTCGGCAGGCTCCTCCGATTTTTTTTTCCAGTTTTTTTTATGTCGTTATGACTCTCGTTCTTTAAATGACGCATCCCAAGGAGGACACCTAAAGGCGAGCCGTAATGGCCTCATCTTCGGTAGGCTCCTACTATTTTTTTTTCAGTTTTTTTTTACGTCGTGCTTACCCTCGTTCTTTAAATAACGCTAAACCGAGGAGGACACCTAAAGGCGAGCCGTAATGGCCTCATCTTCCGCAGGCTCCTCTTGTTTTTTTTCCGGTTTTTTTATGTCAAGCTGACCCTCGTTCTTTAAATGACGCTAAACCGAGGAGGACAACAAAAGGCGAGCCGTAATGGCCTCATCTTCGGTAGGCTCCACTTGTATTTTTTTCCGGTTTTTTTTTAAGTCGTGCTTACCCTCGTACTTTAAATGACGCTAGACCGAAGAGGACACCTAAAGGCGAGCCGTAATGGCCTCATCTTCGGCAGGCTCCTCCAGTTTTTTTTTACGTCGTGCTTACCTTCGTTCATTAAATGACGCTAAACCGAGGAGGACACCAAAAGTCGAGCCGTAATGGCCTCATCTTCGGCAGGCTCCTCTATTTTTTTTCCGGTTTTTTTTTTATGTCGTGCTGACTCTCGTTCTTTAAATGACGGTATCCCGAGGAGGACACCTAAAGGCGAGCCGTAATGGCCTTATCTTCGGCAGGCTCGTCCTGTTTTTTTTGTTTCGATTTTTTTTACGTCGTGCTTACTCTCGTTCTTTAAATGACGGTATCCCGAGGAGGACACCTAAAGGCGAGCCGTAATGGCCTTATCTTCGGCAGGCTCGTCCTGTTTTTTTTGTTTCGATTTTTTTTACGTCGTGCTTACTCTCGTTCTTTAAATGACGGTATCCCGAGGAGGACACCTAAAGGCGAGCCGTAATGGCCTTATCTTCGGCAGGCTCGTCCTGTTTTTTTTGTTTCGATTTTTTTTACGTCGTGCTTACTCTCGTTCTTTAAATGACGGTATCCCGAGGAGGACACCTAAAGGCGAGCCGTAATGGCCTTATCTTCGGCAGGCTCGTCCTGTTTTTTTTGTTTCGATTTTTTTTACGTCGTGCTTACTCTCGTTCTTTAAATGACGGTATCCCGAGGAGGACACCTAAAGGCGAGCCGTAATGGCCTTATCTTCGGCAGGCTCGTCCTGTTTTTTTTGTTTCGATTTTTTTTACGTCGTGCTTACTCTCGTTCTTTAAATGACGGTATCCCGAGGAGGACACCTAAAGGCGAGCCGTAATGGCCTCATCTTCGGCAGGCTCCTCCGGTTTTTTTTACTACGTGCTGACCTTCATTGTTTAAATGACGTTATCCCGAGGAGGACACCTAAAGGCGGCCGTAATAGCCTCATCTTCGGCAGGCTCCTCCAATTTTTTTTCGGTTTTTTTTACGTCGTGATGACTCTCGTTCTTTATATGACGGCATCCCGAGGAGGACACCTAAAGGAGAGCCGTAATGGCCTTATCTTCGGTAGGCTCGTCCTGTTTTTTTTGTTTCGATTTTTTTTACGTCGTGCTTACCTTCGTTCTTTAAATGACGCTAAACCGAGGAGGACACC
>NW_015496160.1:12495-15158 GCF_000816755.2 Arachis ipaensis
TAAAGGCAAGCCGTAAAGGCCTCATCTTCGGCAGGCTCCTCTGATTTTTTTTCCGATTTTTTTTTACATCGTGCTGACTCTCGTTCTTTAAGTGACGCTATCCCGAGGAGGACACCTAAAGGCGAGCCGTAATAGTCTCATCTTCGGCAGGCTCCTCCGATTTTTTTTTACTACGTGCTGACCCTCGTTGTTTAAATGACGCTATCCCGAGGAGGACACCTAAAGGCGAGCCGTAATGGCCTTATCTTCGGCAGGCTCGTCCTGTTTTTTTCGTTTCGATTTTTTTTTACGTCGTGCTTACCTTCGTAATGACGCTAAACCGAGGAGGACACCAAAAGTCGAGCCGTAGTGGCCTCATCTTCGGCAGACTCCTCCATTTTTTTTCCGGTTTTTTTTTATGTCGTGCTGACTCTCGTTCTTTAAATGACGCTACCCCGAGGAGGACACCTAAAGGCGAGCCGTAATGGCCTTATCTTCGGCAGGCTCGTCCTGTTTTTTTCGTTTCGATTTTTTTTTACGTCGTGCTTACCTTCGTAATGACGCTAAACCGAGGAGGACACCAAAAGTCGAGCCGTAGTGGCCTCATCTTCGGCAGACTCCTCCATTTTTTTTCCGGTTTTTTTTTATGTCGTGCTGACTCTCGTTCTTTAAATGACGCTACCCCGAGGAGGACACCTAAAGGCGAGCCGTAATGGCCTTATCTTCGGCAGGCTCGTCCTGTTTTTTTCGTTTCGATTTTTTTTTACGTCGTGCTTACCTTCGTAATGACGCTAAACCGAGGAGGACACCAAAAGTCGAGCCGTAGTGGCCTCATCTTCGGCAGACTCCTCCATTTTTTTTCCGGTTTTTTTTTATGTCGTGCTGACTCTCGTTCTTTAAATGACGCTACCCCGAGGAGGACACCTAAAGGCGAGCCGTAATGGCCTTATCTTCGGCAGGCTCGTCCTGTTTTTTTCGTTTCGATTTTTTTTTACGTCGTGCTTACCTTCGTAATGACGCTAAACCGAGGAGGACACCAAAAGTCGAGCCGTAGTGGCCTCATCTTCGGCAGACTCCTCCATTTTTTTTCCGGTTTTTTTTTATGTCGTGCTGACTCTCGTTCTTTAAATGACGCTACCCCGAGGAGGACACCTAAAGGCGAGCCGTAATGGCCTCATCTTCGGCAGGCTCCTCCGATTTTTTTTTACTACGTGCTGACCCTCGTTGTTTAAATGACGCTATCCCGAGGAGGACACCTAAAGGCGAGCCGTAATGGCCTTATCTTCGGCAGGCTCGTCCTGTTTTTTTCGTTTCGATTTTTTTTTACGTCGTGCTTACCTTCGTTCTTTAAATGACGCTAAACCGAGGAGGACACCAAAAGTCGAGCCGTAGTGGCCTCATCTTCGGCAGACTCCTCCATTTTTTTTCCGGTTTTTTTTTATGTCGTGCTGACTCTCGTTCTTTAAATGACGCTATCCCGGGGAGGACACCTAAAGGCGAGGGGTAATGGCCTCATCTTCGGCAGGCTCCTCCGATTTTTTTTACTACGTGCTGACCCTCGTTGTTGAAATGACGCTATCCCGACGAGGACACCTAAAGGCGAGCCGTAATGGCCTCATCTTCGGCAGGCTCCTCTATTTTTTTTCCGGTTTTTTTTTATGTCGTGCTGACTCTCGTTCTTTAAATGATGGTATCCCGAGGAGGACACATAAAGGCGAGCCGTAATGGCCTTATCTTCGGCAGGCTCGTCCTATTTTTTTTGTTTCAATTTTTGTTTACGTCGTGCTTACCTTCGTTCTTTAAATGACGCTAAACCGAGGAGGACACCAAAAGTCGAGCAGTAATGGCCTCATCTTCGGCAGGCTCCTCCATTTTTTTTCCGGTTTTTTTTTTATGTCGTGCTGACTATCGTTCTTTAAATGACGCTATCCCGAGGAGGACACCTAAAAGCGAGCCGTAATGGCCTCATCTTCGGCAGGCTCCTCCGATTTTTTTTTACTACGTGCTGACCCTCGTTGTTTAAATGACGCTATCCCGAGGAGGACACCAAAATGCGAGCCATAATGGCCTCATCTTCGACAGGCTCCTCCGATTTTTTTTTCCGGTTTTTTTTACATCGTACTGACTCTCGTTCTTTAAGTGACGCTATCCCGAGGAGGACACCTAAAGGTGAGCCGTAATGGTCTCATCTTCGGCAGGCTCCTCCGGTTTTTTTTTTACTACGTGCTGACCCTCGTTGTTGAAATGACGCTATCCCGAGGAGGACACCTAAAGGCGAGCCGTAATGGCCTCATCTTCGGCAGGCTCCTCCAATTTTTTATTCGATTTTTTTTACGTCGTGATGACTCTCGTTCTTTAAATGACGGTATCCCGAGGAGGACACATAAAGGCGAGCCGTAATGGCCTTATCTTCGACAGGCTCGTCCTGTTTTTTTTGTTTCGATTTTTTTTTACGTCGTGCTTACCTTCGTTCTTTAAATGACGCTAATCCGAGGAGGACACAAAAAGTCGAGCCGTAATGGCCTCATCTTCGGCATGCTCCTCCATTTTTTTCCGGTTTTTTTTATGTCGTGCTGACTCTCGTTCTTTAAATGACGCTATCCCGAGGAGGACACCTAAAGGCGAGCCATAATGGCCTCATCTTCGGCAGGCTCCTCCGATTTTTTTTTCCGTTTTTTTTTACA
>NW_015496161.1:0-6398 GCF_000816755.2 Arachis ipaensis
CTCTTTCAAATTCTTGGAAAAATTTCGACAACACCTCCCCTAAAAACTGGAGTTTGCCACCCACGGGTTCCTCAAACCAATCTCAGTACAACATCAGCATTTCACTTTAATGGTTTTCAAATTCGTCTTTCAAAACCAATCATTAAAAATCTCAATCTAAATCCAAGGTCACCATGACCAAATATAATAGTACTCATCTCTCAAACACGACGACTTGCACTCACTCATCATCTAAATCCAATTACGCATCAACGATCATTTCCTCATCCATTTCAGAACCATCAAAGCTCATAGCCACAATTTATCCCAATTATCTAGAATCATTATCTGCATTAGTTCACTAACCTTTTAAGTACTCAAATCAGAAAGCATTTCTAATCATACCCTACTACTCCTTATTATTACCATACTATGTTAACGCTCCAGCAAGTTTCCACTGCGTCACTCTTATTTTCATCCACAAGAATCCAATGGTAACTTAGGTCCCTAGCGTATCTCTATGTTTAACTTAAAAATTTCCTCAAAATCTTCAATTTTCATGAACACATTATCTAGGACCTCAATTAACAAATCTCAAAATCTCTTACTCCACTTATTCTTCCTTAAGCGTAATGCCATAGCCTTACATACTAAGCATCCGATGAATCCCATTTATCATAACTACATGCACATGCCAACCAATATCAAACTCAGCCAAGTCCAAGCCCAATTTATACTCTACATACCTCCACACTTAACAATTCGTCATCTACCCAATGTCATTCAAATTCACATCATAATCATTCAAGACCTATAACATAAGTTTCCTGATAATTAGTCATTTCTCAATTCCTACACAAGTGTTCAATTTCACAAACTTTCATTCCAATTCAAATCCAAACTATAGCAAAACTTATTCACAAGCCTCCTATACTCTAAATCCTCAAGATCCTATAAATTCAAACCTAATTAAACAAATCATTCAATCAACTATTTGCCTCGAAGTATTTCACTTAACCATCTAAAACTGACACATTAATATCACATATATCACTCATACCACTGTTAAAATTCCTATCTCGGCGTGCTCTCACCGGTTCGTTCATGGGAATTCCTCCCCGATTATTTTATTCATGTCCATGAGACACCATTCAGGTCTTGTCCACATTAGCCAAGCGATATCGAGGTGATCAGACTCAATATCTCAAATTAAGTGCTTCAAATTACCAAAGGTACACTCATAGACTTCATGCTAGATGTATCGGTTAGATACCCTAACTAGCACACGCACAGACTCAGAGTATGCATTTAAGCATAAACAGTTCCATCCCTCGGACTCACGAGGACAAACTGCTCTGATACCATAATTTAACACCCTAATATTCAAATCCTTATGCTCGAGTCATAAGTCAATGATAATAAGGTGGTACGACTCTCAAGGGAATTTTTAATACATAATTATAAGTAAAATTGAAAGCATTATTAATCGAGAAGCCTGAAAAGAGTAAAAATAAAATCGAGAAGTCGTATCACTCACGCATCAACAACTAAAAGATAAAGCGTGAAGTCGAAAGCGATATACAGAAAAAGGCATTAAGGAGAATAAGAGAAGGACAATATATAGATATATAACATAAGTAAATAGCCACTAGTCACGACCTGCGAAGTTTAGGCCTGCTAGGGTATAGTATAAAAGCAGTTTGACAACCATATCTCCTAGTCTCTCCCAAATGATACACAAGGGCCACTATAGGCAAGTTTTCAAAAGGATCAGATACATAGCATGAGTTCTTTAAAAACAAAAGCGAAGAGAATCTAAGCAAAAGTAAATAAGAGATCTTAGAGGTCTTCGCCTTCTTTCAAACAAACCACAGCTCACTATTGAGCACCTGGACCTACATCTGAAAAATAAGAGATATATACGGAATGAGAACCCCCGACCCATGGGTTTCTAGTACGGTAAAAGTGCCAAATAAATACAATGCATTGTAATAAAAACTCACTAAGCATCATAAACTTCCTTTCACCAAATATTCATCCTATGTTCTCGCTAATCCATAAATAGGCAACTGTCATAAGGAGATGCTAAATCTAATTCCTCTTCCTCATGCTTCCCATCTTTCTCACTCTCCAGCAAATCAGAATCAGAATCACAAACAAAACCATCACCAGCTATTTTGTCTCAACAATTCTATATCAATACTTCATATTCTCACTTGGAGCAAGTAAAATCACTTCACTGTGTCTACCCAGGGAGCTCAGATTATCCCATTTTCTACCTAGAACAGTGAAATCACTCCACTGCGTCTACCCAGGGAACTCAAATTATCTCATTTTTACCTGGAGCAGTGAAATCACTCCACTACGTTAATCCAGGGAACTCAAATTACCTCATTCAATAATCGTCATTTTTAATTAATCATATCATTACTCCATCTCAACAAGAACAGCCCTCAGCGTTAACCTGACACCAGCATGAGGGACCTCTCAGTTGTACAAACACAAGCAATACAGACAAGTAATACACAATTAAAGTACAAGTAAAGCAAGTAGCATTTAATCAGGTAGCATAGTATATACGTACAATTTAGCAAACACAAGCAATACAGACAAGTAATACACAATTAAAGTACAAGTAAAGCAAGTAGCATTTAATCAGGTAGCATAGTATATACGTACAATTTAGCAATCCAAAACAAATAGGCAAACCCAAACATGTCAAACATATGCAAATGATGTATACCTACCCTATGGTTGATAATATCATCTGTCGGTTATATAGCCAACCCGACACGTCCTGGTAGTTAACCATGGACAGAAACACCCATGCGGAGAAAGTGGGTTTGAGCTACAACCCCCTTACTACTACCCGCTTAACCCAGAGCCAGTGGAACAACAACTGCTGTGGCTACAACCCAGGCGGGTGTTTAAAAGCTCAACCTGGAGCGAGTGGAATCACTACTACTGCCGCAACTACCCAGGCGTCACAATCTCTGACCTAGTGCAAGTGGGACGAACCACAACCCTTGCTACTACCCAGGCATCACAATCTCTGATCTGGAGCAAGCAGGACAAACCACCACCTTTGCTACTACTCAGGCGTCACAATCTCTGACCTGGTGCAAGTGGGACGAACCACAATTCTTGCTACTACCCAGGTATCACAAAATACACATTCATTCATAATCACTCTCCATTATTACCAATTCTCAAACAATGACCCAGAGCAAGCGGGATGAACCACGACCCTTGCTACTACCCTGGTACAGTCTCTCTGTTGCGCCTTATTACCATTAGAAGAAATCCGTACCCTATCACCATTAGAGGGTATCTGTGACCTGTCACTATTAGAGTGTATCTGTGCCCTGTCACCATTAGAGGGTATCGGTGCCCTGTCACCCTTACAACCATAGAGAAAACACAAGCATATTCACATTCAATATTTTCCATCATTATTCATTTACCACATTCATTCATTAATCATATATGCATCTCCGGCATACTCGCCACATGTTCAAGCTTCCTCAATCAATCATAATCATTTAATCATTAATCATATACATATAAATACTCAACCATAATTCAATGCTTATCACAGCCATCCGGCTCATAACATACACAACACTTGCACCATCATCCTCAACAACTCATACAATCATCATTACTCATCATTCATCATTGATTCTCACATTACTTCATCCACAAGTTACCACATGTCCTAGCTTCTTTTTATTACTAGGCATACTATAAAGATTTAAGACTAAAACGATGAAAATGTAGGCTTAGAAGTCTGATCTTTCGGCTTTAAAAACTCCAAAATCAATCTTTACTGAAAACGGGGTCACGCATGCGGGTCGCCCACACGCACGCGTGGGAAGCGGAGAAAAGTGGTTAACGCGTAAGCGTCACCCATGCGCACGCGTGGGAAGTAGAGAGGTAGGGTGACGCGTGCGCGTCAGCCACGCGTACGCATGGATGCGTTTTGCGCTCCTTGCACAAAACCGGCACGCTACCATTACAACTCTCTGGAATTTATACCACGCACCTGCATCAATACAGTGACGCGTACACATCGGCCAGGCGCACGCATAAGAAAGTAAAAATCGTGAGTGACACGTGTGCGTCGACCATGCGTGCACGTCGGAGTACATTTTAATAAAAATTTTACTAAGTTAAAAAAGTTGCAGGATTACATTTTTAAACCACAAACTTCCGACGGGCATAACTTTTTCATTTCAAATCATTTTCCACCTGTTCTTTGAACGGCATAAACATCTCAGATCCAATTTTATTTCTAAACAAGTTTGATATAAATCAGAGATTTAGAGACCAAGTTATGCTCCGTCAAAGTATACCAAAATCACAACTTTCATAAAAACCAACAAAAACTAAATTTTCAGCATAAACCAATTTCAAACCTTTTCAAAACCAACCAAAACTTACCAAAATCAACCTCAAGCCTCCTCAACTCATATTTTCAACATTCTCATTAAATTCACAATCCACCAATCCACCTTTTTTACCAATCGCAATCAAATAACTCAATTTCAAACAAAATACCATATCATATATTTCGTTCCACATCTCAAGTTCCAACAATACCAATTCCATTAACCCCCAATACATATAAATCCATATCATCATATACAACCCACGTGTATTATCAACTAAGACATCAATTCCTCCCTCAAAACCCATAACCACATAATCCATACAATCCATTGTAACCAAACAACAACAATTATTGTTCCATTCAATCTCATATGACATCACACAATACACGCATCACTTACCTTCCTTACCTCTTTCCGGCCTCCGGCCCTAGATTCACGGCCTCCGGCCCAAATTCACAATTTAAATGCATATTCCACTAACTAATATTCATTATCCAATTTATAAAATTTTCAATCCGTGTTTGATTTAATTCTAAGATGTATCTTCGTTCTTCAACTTCATGAACGGGATGACCCGTGACAATCATCTTCGTTCTTCATACTAAGACTGCGTGCCTGACAACCACCCATGTTCTTCTTGGGTTCATGTGAATACGTAACTAGAAAGCATTGAACTACCAGCTTGATTATACATCTCTTAGACGGCTAATCCACGACTTCGTTGGGGACTTCTCGAGACACCAGTTCAGCCAAGGTATGAGGAGATTAGGGTCTCTGTGGTAGAGGCTAGAATCCAAAGGCGCAGCATTCTCTGATCCGTAAGATTCAACCTTGTCTGTGGTGTTTTGAGTAGGATCACCAAGGAGAATGAACTACAAGAGCTTCATCCTCAATCAGAATGGATCCACACTAACCCTGGGGTTCAGATTTGGAGGAGATTGGCGACCGTGACCGTACGACGTTGATCACATATAGCCTGCCATAGAAGAAATCATTTAGAATTGAAGAAGACAGTAAGACCAGAGTTAATCTAGAAGGACAAAACATCTCCTAGCCTTAACCATCTTCTTATCATTGATTATAATCAAACTTAGTAATTCCATTTTTTATTCCTTTTATGCTTTTAACCAAATCCAACAACTCTTTTATTCACCTGACTAAGATCTGCAAGATAACCATAGCTTGCTTCAAACCACAATCCTCGTGGGATCGACCCTGACTCGCTCAGGTATTACTTGGATGACCCAGTGCACTTGCTGGTACAGTTGTACGAAGTGTGGGGATTCGTGCACCAAGTTTTTGGTGCCATTGCCAGGGATTGTTTGAGTTTGGACAACTGACAGATTATCTTGTTCCTTAGATTAGGTATTGTCTTTAATTTTGTTAGAGTCTTTTATTTTATTTTTTTTCAAAAACCTTTTCTTTTCTTTGTTTAATCTTTGTTTTTGGTTTGAGTCTTTTGTTTGTGTTCTTGTTGAGTCTTTTCGAAATTCTTGAGTTCTTTTTCTAAAAATTTTCAAAAATAGTTTCTTTTGTTTGAATCTTGTGTCAATCTTTAAGTTTGGTGTCTTCTTGTGTGCTTTCTTTCAAAATTTTCGAAAAATTTGTCTTTGGTTTTCAAAATTTTTAAGTTTGGTGTCTTTTGCATGTTCTTGTCTTCTTTGAATTCTTTGAGTTTTGTTCTTGGTGTTCTTCTTAATCTTCAAAGTGTTCTTGTTTTTCTTTTCGTTTTGATCTTAAAATTTTTAAGTTTAGTATCTCTTTGTGTTTTTCTTCTTAATTTTCGCATAGTAGGTGCCTTAGATCTAAAAATTTTAAGTTTTGTGTCTTTTTGTTGTTTTTCTCTTTCTTCATTAAATTCAAAAATCAAAAAAATAAAAATATCTTTTCTTATCTTTGCATTAATTTTCGAAAATCACAAGCAATTTTTCAAATTTTAATTTTAAATTATTATCTTATCTTATCTTAATTTCAAATTTCAAAATTCAAATCTTTTTAAAAATCATATCTTTTTCAAAATCTTAT
>NW_015496161.1:14177-15079 GCF_000816755.2 Arachis ipaensis
TATACTTCATATTGACAAGCTTCCTAATCAAGAATGCTTTATTTTGCACATTCTTCCTCTCATATAACTCCTTCAATTTGTTCCATTCTTCTCGACATTCGTTTCGGTGTCAACATGTGGATAAACACTAAGATCAAGCTATTGCCTAATTAAAGCAACTGCCTTCTGATTCAGCTTCTTCCATTCAGCATCGGATTAGTACCTTTGGTTTTATCCTCCTCCATAAGATCATACAAGTCCTTGCTATATAACATGTCTTCCAAATTGAATGATTTTGGGAATTCAATTTGACCATATTTGGCCCATGAGTATTTTCCTCCATTAATCAGCACAGAAATAAACAACTAGGGCTCTAGATACCACTTTGTTGGAAAAAACTCAACAAAAGGTTCAAACAAGAACCTGTCTAATAGCGGAAGCATAAAAAATAATTTTCCCACAACCTGTGAAATTAAATAGGAAATACCAAAGATACTCTAAGTAGCAAATATAATGGCAGAAATTAAATAATCAGACACCAGAATTTTAATATGGAAAAACTCCCAAAAAAGGGAGAAAAATTCACGGGACCTAGTTGTAACACCCTACCACACAGAGCCTTATGCTTAAGTCATAAAATAGAGGTGGCGAGGTATTACGACCTCTAAAAATAAAATTTAGTATATATTGTAGTGTGAAAAATATTTATAATCAGGACCCTTTGAAGAAAAAGGGGTAAAACAAAATCGTAAATTGAAAAGCGCAGCACTCCGATTGATAACGTAATGAAACAAATAAAGAATAAGCTAATGCGAGTATATATACAAGAGAGTGCCAAAAATATGGATATCAAAACTCAAGACCCAGTTTGCGAAGATAACTGGTCCGAGCATAGAAGTATACATACATATATATATATATAT
>NW_015496162.1:0-1106 GCF_000816755.2 Arachis ipaensis
TATCCTAAAAATCGTAGAAAACCTTAAAAAACTCTTAAAACTCTAGAAAATCCTAGAAAACTCCGAAAAACCCTTGAAAACCATAAAAACTCCAGAAAAACCTTAGAAAACACTAAAAAACCCTAAGAATAATAGGAAACCCTAAAAAACCTAAAAAAAGTCCTAAAATCCTAGAAAACCCTAAAAAATCCAAAAAACCCTAAAAATATCCTAGAAAACCCTTAAAACCTTAAAAAACACTAAAAACCCCTAGAAAACCCTAAAAAACCCTTAAAACCTTAAAAACGCTAAAAACCCTAGAAAAACCTAAAAAATCCTAAAAACCCTAAAAAAATAATATAAACCCTTGAAAACTCTAAAAAACACTAAAAAACCTAGAAAACTCTAAAAAACCCTAAAAATCCTAAAAACCCTAAAAAATCCTAGAAAACCCTAAAAACCATAGAAAACCCTAAAAAACACTAAAAACTCAAGAAAACCCTAAAAGCCATAGAAAACCCTAGAAAACCCTAAAAAATCCTAAAAACCGTAGAAAACCCTAAAAAACTCTAAGACTCTAGAAAACCCTAGAAAACCCTGAAAAACCCTAGAAAACCGTAAAAAACTCCAGAAAACCTTAGAAAACACTAAAAAAACCCTAAGAATAAAAGGAAACCCTAAAAAATCCTAAAAATCCTACAAAACCCTAAAAAACGCTAAAAACCCTATATAACACTAGAAAATTCTAACAAACCCTACAAAATCCTAAAAAACACTAAAACCCCTAGAGAATCCTAAAAACCCTAGAAAAACTTAAAAACTCTAGAAAACCCTAAAAACACTAAAAACCCTAGAAAACACTAAAATCCTTGAAAACGCTAAAGAAAAAGCATAAAAAAGCTTTTTAGTGTTTTTAGGGGTTTTTAGGGGCTTTTAGGGTTTTCTAGGCTTTTTAGGATTTTTTAGGGTTTTCTAGGGGTTTTTAGTTTTTTAGGGTTTTTCGGGTTTTTTTGGGTTTTTAGTGTTTTTAGGATATTTAGGGTTTTCTAGGGTTTTCTAAAGTTTTTTAGGGTTTTTAGGGTTTTCTAGGGTTTTTAGAAATTTTTGGGATTTTGTAGGGGTTTTCT
>NW_015496162.1:1443-10129 GCF_000816755.2 Arachis ipaensis
ATCTCTAGAAACCCTAGAAAAACCCTAACAACGATAGAAAACCTTAGGGTTTAGGGTTTAGGATTTTCTAGGATTTTTAGTTTTTTTTAGGGTTTTCTAGGATTTTTTAGGTTTTTTAGGGTGTTCTATGATTCTTAGGGTTTTTTAGGGTTTTCTAGGTTTTTTACGGTTTTCTAGGATTTTTTGGGATTTTCTAGGGTTTCTGAGGGTTTCTAAAGATTTTTAGGGTTTTTTAGGGTTTTCTAAGATTTTCTAGAATTTTTAGGGTTTCTAGGATTTTTTTAGGGTTTCTAGAGATTTTTAGGATTTTTTAGAGTTTTCTAAGATTTTCTAGAGTTTTTAGGGTTTTTAACCCAAAACCCTAATACCTAAAAACCCTAGAAACCCTATTACCCTAAAAACCCTAGAAAACCTTAAAAACCCTAAAAAAAATCCTAGAAAATGCTAAAATTCCTAAAATCTTAAAAAATCTAGAAAACCCTAAAAAACTCTAAAAATTCTAGAAAATCCTTGAAAATACCAAAAAACCCTAGAAAACCGTAAAAAACCCTAGAAAATCCTAAAAAATCCTAAAAAATCATAAAAAAAATCCTAAGAATCATAGAAAACCCTAAAAAACCCTAAAAAATCATAGAAAACCCTAAAAAAATCTTAAAAAATCTTAAAAATCTTAAAAACACTAAAAACCCTAGAAAATCTTAGAAATCCCTAAGAAATCCTAGAAAACGCTAAAAACCCTAGAAAATCTTAAAAAACCTAGAAAACCCTAAAAAACTCTAAAAACTATAGAAAATCCTAAAAAAACACTAAAAACCCTAAAAAATTCAAGAAAACCCTAAAAATTCCTAGAAAACCCTAAAAAGCCCTAACAACAGAAAACCCTAGAAAACCCTAACAACGATAGAAAACCCTAGAAAATCCTAAAAAACCCTAAAATCCCTAAAAAAACCCTAAAAATCTTAAAAAACCCTAAAAATCTTAAAAAACCCTAGAAAACCCTAAAAAATCCTAAGAATCATAGAACACCCTAAAAAACCTAAAAAAATCATAGAAAACCCTACAAATTCTAAAAACCCTAAAAAATCCAAAAAAACCTAAAAAACCCTAGAAAACCCTTAAAATCTTAAAAAACACTAAAAACCCTTAGAAAATCCCAAAAACCCTTAAAACCTTAAAAACACTAAAAACCCTAGAAAACCCTAAAAAACCCTAAAAACCCTAACAAACACTATAAACCCGAGAAAACTCTAAAAAACACAAAAAAAACCCTAGAAAACTCTAAAAAACTCTAAAAAGCTAAAAAACACTAGAAAACCCTAGAAAAATCCTAAAAACCATAGAAAACCCTAAAAAATCCTAGAAAACCCTAAAAACCATAGAAAACCCTAAAAAACTCTAAAAACCCTAAAAAATCCTAAAAATCGTAGAAAATCCTAAAAAACTCTTAAAACTGTAGAAAATCCTAGAAAACTCCAAAAAACCCTAGAAAACATTAAAAAAAACTCCAGAAAACCTTAAAAACACTAAAAAACCCTATGAATAATAGGAAACCCTAAAAAACCTAAAAAATCTTCGAAAACCCTAAAAAATCCTAAAAACCCTAGAAAATCCTAAAAAACTTAAAAAATCCTAAAAAATCCTAGAAAACCCTAATAACCTTAAAAAAATACTAAAAACCCCTAGAAAACCCTAAAAACCCTTAAAACCTTAAAAACACTAAAAACCCTAGAAAATCCTAAGAAACCCTAAAAACCCTAAAAAACACTATAAACCCTAGAAAACTCTAAAAAACACGAAAAACCCTAGAAAACTCTAAAAAACTTTAAAAAGCTAAAAAATACTAGAAAATCCTAGAAAATCGTAAAAAACGCTAAGCACTCTAGAAAACCCTAGAAAACTCCAAAAAACCCCAGAAAACCGTAAAAAACCTAGAAAACCCTAAAAACCCTAGAAAGCCCTAGTAAACCCTAGAAAATCTTAAAAACCCTAGAAAACACTAGAAAACCCCAGAAAATCCTAAAAACCCTAGAAAACCCTAAAAAACTTTAGAAAACACTAAAAATCCTAAAATCCCAAGAAATCCCTAAAAAAGCCAAAAAATCCTAAAAACACCCAAGAAAACCCTAAATACCCTTAAAACCTTAAAAAACTGTAAAAACCCCTAGAAAACCCTAATACCCTAAAAACCCTAGAAAACCCTAAAAACCCTAGAAAACGCTAAAAACCCTAAAATCCTAAAAAACCCTAGAAAACCCTAAAAATTCTAAAAATTCTAAAAACTCTAGAAAACCCTAAAAAACTAAAAACCCCTAGAACGCCGTAAAAATCCTAAAAACCCTAGAAAACCCTAAAAACACTAAAAAACTTTTTTATGCGTTTTTTAGCGTTTTCAAGGTTTTTAGTGTTTTCTAGGGTTTTTAGGGTTTTCTAGAGTTTTTAAGGTTTTCTAGGGTTTAAGGTTTTTAGGAGTTTTTTAGATTCTCTAGGGGTTTTAGTGTTTTTTAGCGTTTTGCAGGGTTTGTTAGAATTTTCTAGTGTTTTGTAGGGTTTTTAGCGTTTTTTAGTGTTTTTAGGATATTTAGGGTTTCTTATGGTTTTTTAGGGTTTTCTAGGGTTTTCTAAAGTTTTTTAGGGTTTTCTAGGGTATTTAGAATTCTCTGGGGTTTTCTAGTGTTTTCTAGGGTTTTCTAGGGTTTTTAAGATTTTCTAGGGTTTTCTAGGGTTTTTAGGGTTTTCTAGGTTTTTTACGGTTTTCTGGGGTTTTTTGGAGTTTTTTAGGGTTTTCTAGAGTTCTTAGCGTTTTTACCCTAGAAAACCCAAGAGAATCCTAAAAAATCCTAGAAAACCCAAAAATTCCTAAAAACCCTAGAAAATGCTAAAAATCCAAGAGAATGCTAAAAAATCCTTGAAAATCCTAAAAAACTCTAGAAAACCCTAGAAAACTCCAAAAAACCCCAGAAAACCGTAAAAAACCTAGAAAACCCTAATAACCCTAGAAAATTCTAGAAAATCCTAAAAACACTAGAAAACCCCTAGAAAACCCCAGAAAATCCTAAACCCTAGAAAACCCTAAAAACCCTAAAAAACTTTAGAAAACCCTAGAAAACCCTAAAAAATCATAAGAAACCCTAAATATCCTAAAAACACTAAAAACCCAGGAAAACACTAAAAACCCTAAAAAACTAGGGTTTTTAGGGTTTTCTAGGATTTTTTTAAGGTTTTTAGGATTTTTAGGGTTTTTTAGAGTTTTCTAGGTTTTTTTAGTGTTTTTTAGAGTTTTCTAGGGTTTATAGTGTTTTTTAGGGTTTTTAGGATTTTTTAGGGTTTTCTAGGGTTTTTAGTGTTTTTAAGGTTTTAAGGGTTTTTTAGGGTTTTCTAGGGGTTTTTAGTGTTTTTAAGGTTTTAAGGGTTTTCTAGGGTTTTTTTGGATTTTTTAGGGTTGTTAGGATTTTTTAGGGTTTTCTAGGATTTTTTAGGTTCTTCAGGGTATTCTATGATTCTTAGGGTTTTTTACGATTTTCTAGAGTTTTTTACAGTTTTCTAGGATTTTTTGGAATTTTCTAGGGTTTCTGAGGGTTTCTAGAGATTTTTAGGGTTTTTTAGAGTTTTCTAAGATTTTCTAGAATTTTTAGGGTTTTTTCTACGGTTTTTTTAGGGTTTCTAGAGATTTTTAGGGATTTTTAGAGTTTTCTAAGATTTTCTAGAGTTTTTAGGGTTTTTAACCCAAAACCCTAATACCTTAAAAACCCTAGAAAACCCTAATACCCTAAAAACCCTAAAACCCTAAACCATAAACCCTAATAACACGAAAAACCCTAGAAAACTCTAAAAAACTTTAAAAAGCTAAAAAACACTAGAAAACCCTAGAAAAATTCCAAAAACCCCAGAAAACCCTAAAAAACCCTAGAAAACCCTGAAAACCATAGATAATCCTAAAAAACACTAAAAACTTAAGAAAACCCTAAAAACCATAGAAAACCCCAGAAAAGCCTAAAAAACCCTAAAAACCGTAAAAAAACACTAAAAAACTCTTAAAACTCTAGAAAACCCTAGAAAACCTCGAAAATTCTAGAAAACCCTAGAAAACCGTAAAAAACTCTAGAAATCCATAGAAAACACTAAAAACCCTAAGAATAATAGGAAACCCTAAAAACCTAAAAAATCCTACAAAACCCTAAAAAATCCTAACAAACCCTAAAAGCCCTAGAAAACACTAAAAACCTTGAGAACGCTAAAAAAAGCATAAAAAACCCTAAAAACCCTAGAAAACGCGAAAAAACCTAAAAAACCTAGAAATTCCTAAAAAACCCTAGAAACCCTAAAAAACCCTTGAAAACCCTAAAAAACCTAGAGAATCTTAAAAAATCCAAGAAATCCCAAAAAAAACCCGGGAAAACCCTAGAAAACGCTAAAAACCCTAGAAAATCCTAAAAAACCCCCAGAAAACACTAAAAACCTTAAAAACTCCTAAAAACCCTAGGAAACCCTAAAAAACCCTAAAACACCCTAAGTACCCTATAGAAAACCCAAGAAAATCCTAAAAAATCCTAGAAAACCCAGAAATTCCTAAAAACCCTAGAAAATACTAAAAATCCAAGAGAATGCTAAAAAATCCTAGAAAACCCAGAAATTCCTAAAAACCCTAGAAAATACTAAAAATCCAAGAGAATGCTAAAAAATCCTAGAAAATCGTAAAAAACGCTAAGAACTCTAGAAAACCCTAGAAAACTCCAAAAAACCCCAGAAAACCGTAAAAAACCTAGAAAATCCTAAAAACCCTAGAAAACCCTAGAAAATCTTAAAAACCCTAGAAAACCCTAGAAAACACTAGAAAACCCCAGAGAATCCTAAAAACCCTAGAAAACCCTAAAAACCCTAAAAAACTTTAGAAAACCCTAGAAAACCCTAAAAAACCATAAGAAACCCTAAATATCGTAAAAACACTAAAACCAAACAAAACCATAAAAACCCTAAAAAACTAAAAACCCCTAGAAAACCCTAAAAGACCCTAAAAACACTAAAAACTTTTTTATGCTTTTTTTAGCGTTTTCAAGGATTTTAGTGTTTTCTAGGGTTTTTAGAGTTTTTAGGATTTTCTAGAGTTTTTAAGGTTTTTAGGGTTTTTTAGGAGTTTTTAGGATTCTCTAGGGGTTTTAGTGTTTTTTAGGTTTTTGTAGGGTTTGTTAGAATTTTCTAGTGTTTTGTAGGGTTTTTAGCATTTTTTAGGGTTTTCTAGGGTTTTTAGGGTTTTGTAGGATTTTTTAGGTTTTTTAGGGTTTCCTATTATTCTTAGGGTTTTTTAGTGTTTTCTAAGACTTTCTGGAGTCTTTTACGGTTTTCTAGGGTTTTCTAGAGTTTTTGGGGTTTTCTAGAGTTTTAAGAGTTTTTTAGGGTTTTTTAGGCTTTTCTAGGGTTTTCTATGATTTTTAGGATTTTCTTAGGTTTTCTATGGTTTTTAGGGTTTTCTAGGGGTTTTTAGGATTTTTCTAGGGTTTTCTAGTGTTTTTTAGCTTTTTAAAGTTTTTTACAGTTTTCTAGGGTTTTTCGTGTTTTTTAGAGTTTTCTAGGGTTTATAGTGTTTTTTAGGGTTTTTAGGGTTTCTTAGGATTTTCTAGGATTTTTAGTGTTTTTAAGGTTTTAAGGGTTTTTTAGGGTTTTCTAGGGGTTTTTAGTCTTTTTAAAGGTTTTAAGGGTTTTCTAGGGTTTTTTAGTATTTTTTGGGTTTTTAGGATTTTCTAGGATTTTTAGGATTTTTTAGGGTTTTCTAGGATTTTTTAGATTTTTTAGGGTTTCCTATTATTCATAGGGTTTTTTAGTGTTTTCTAAGGTTTTCTGGATTTTTTTTACGGTTTTCTAGGATTTTTTGGAGTTTTCTAGGGTTTTCTAGAGTTTTAAGAGTTTTTTAGTGTTTTCTACGGTTTTTAGGATTTTTAGGATTTTCTTGGGTTTTTAGAGTTTTTTAGGGTTTTCTATGGTTTTTAGGGTTTTCTAGGATTTTTGAGGATTTTCTAGGATTTTTAGGATTTTTCTAGGGTTTTCTAGTGTTTTTTAGCTTTTTAGAATTTTTTAAAGTTTTCTAGGGTTTTTCGTGTTTTTTAGAGTTTTCTAGGGTTTATAGTGTTTGTTAGGATTTTTAGGGTTTTTTAGGGTTTTCTAGGATTTTTAGTGTTTTTAAGGTTTTAAGGGTTTTTTAGGATTCTCTAAGGGTTTTTAGTGTTTTTTAAGATTTTAAGGGTTTTCTAGGGTTTTTTAGGGTTTTTTGGATTTTTTAGGGTTTTCTAGGGTTTTTAGGATTTTTAGGGTTTTCTATGATTTTTTTTTGGTTTTTTAGGGTGTTCTATGTTTCTTAGGGTTTTTAGGGAGTTTTTTACGGTTTTCTAGGGTTTTCTAGAGTTTTCGGGGTTTTCTAGAGTTAAGAGTTTTTTAGGATTTTTTACGATTTTTAGAGTTTTTTAGGCTTTTCTAGGGTTTTCTATGGTTTTTCTAGGGTTTTTGGGGGTTTTCTAGGATTTTCTAGAATTTTTAGAGTTATTTAGGGTTTTCTAGGTTTTTTAAGATTTTAGGGATTTTAGCGTTTTCTAGGATTTTTTTAGGGTTTTCTAGGGAAGGGTATTAGGGTTTAGGGTTTAGGGTTTTAGGGTTTTTAGGGTATTAGGGTTTTTAGGGTATTAGGGTTTTGGGTTAAAAACCCTAAAAACTCTAGAAAATCTTAGAAAACTCTAAAAAACCCTAAAAATCTCTAGAAACCCTAAAAAAATCCTAGAAAAAACCCTAAAAATTCTAGAAAATCTTAGAAAACCCTAAAAAATCCTAAAAATCTCTAGAAACCCTTAGAAAACCTAGAAAATCCCAAAAAATCCTAGAAAACCGTAATACTCTAGAAAACCCTAAAAAAATCCTAAAAACCCTAAATAATCCAAAAAAACCCTAGAAAACCCTTAAAACCTTAAAAAACACTAAAAAAATCCTAAAAATCCTAAAAACCCTAAATAATCCCAAAAAACCCTAGAAAAACCCAAAAAATCCTAGAAAACCCTAAAAAAATCCTAAAAACCCTAAATAATCCAAAAAAACCCTAGAAAACCCTTAAAACCTTAAAAAACACTAAAAACCCCTTAAAACCTTAAAAACCCTAAAAAATCCTAAAAACCCTAAAAAATACTATAAACCCTAGAAAACTCTAAAAAACACTAAAAAAACCAAGAAAAACTCTAAAAAACCCTAAAAATCCTAAAAACCCTAAAAAAACCCTAGAAAACCCTAAAAACCATAGAAAACCCTAAAAAACACTAAAAATCCAATAAAATCCTAAAACCCATAGAAAACCCTAAAAAATCCTAAAAACCGTAGAAAACCCTAAAAAACTCTTAAAACTCTAGAAAACCCTAGAAAATCCCGAAAAACCCTAGAAAACCCTAAAAACCATAGAAAACCCTAAAAAATCCTAAAAACCGTAGAAAACCCTAAAAAACTCTTAAAACTCTAGAAAACCCTAGAAAATCCCGAAAAACCCTAGAAAACCGTAAAAAAACTCCAGAAAACCGTAAAAAAACTCCAGAAAATCTTAGAAAACACTAAAAAATCCTAAGAATAAAAGGAAACCCTAAAAACCTAAAAAATCCTACAAAACCCTAAAAATCCTAAAAACCCTAGAAAACCCTAAAAAACGCTAAAAACCCTACAAAACACTAGAAAATTCTAACAAACCCTGCAAAACCCTAAACCCTAGAAAAACCTTAAAAACTCTAGAAAACCCTAAAAACCCTAGAAAAAACTAAAAACCTTGAAAACGCAAAAAAACGCATAAAAAAGTTTTTTAGTGTTTTTAGGGTTTTCTAGGGTTTTTAGGATTTCTACGGCTTTCTAGGGGTTTTTAGTTTTTTAGGGTTTTCTAGAGTTTTTAGAATTTTTAGGGTTTTCTAGAGTTTTTAGAATTTTTAGGGTTTTCTAGGGTTTTTTAGGATTTTAGGGTTTTTAGCGTTTTCTAGGATTTTTAGGGTTTTCTAGGATTTTTAGGGTATCAGGGTTTTCTAGGGGTTTTTATAGTTTTTTAAGGTTTTAAGGGTATTTAGGGTTTTCTTGGGTGTTTTTAGGATTTTTTGGATTTTTTAGGGATTTCTAGGGATTTTAGGATTTTTAGTGTTTTCTATAGTTTTTTAGGGTTTTCTAGGGTTTTTAGGATTTTCTGTGGTTTTCTAGTGTTTTCTAGGGTTTTCTAGGGTTTTTAAGATTTTCTAGGGTTTTCTAGGGTTTTTAGGGTTTTCTAGGTTTTTTACGAATTTTCTAGGGATTTTGAGGGTTTTTGTAGGTTTTTCTAGGGTTTTTGACGCTTTTTTAGGATTTTCTAGGGTTTTTCTTGGGTTTTCAAGGATTTTCTAGGGTTTTCGAGAGTTTTCTGGGGTTTTCTACGCTTTTCTAGGATTTTCTAGGGTTTTTCTAGGGTATTCTAGGGTTTTTCAGGGTTTTCTAGGATTTTCTACGCTTTTCTAGGATTTTCTAGGGTTTTTCTAGGGTTTTCTACAGTTTTCTAGGTTTTTCTAGGATTTTCTAGGGTTTTCTAGGGTTTTCTAGGGTTTTTTAGGGTTTTTTAGGGTTTTTTAGGGTTTTCTACGCTTTTCTCGGATTTTCTAGTGTTTTCTAGGGTTTTATACGCTTTTCTAGGATTTTCTAGGGTTTTTCAAGGGGT
>NW_015496162.1:10454-14777 GCF_000816755.2 Arachis ipaensis
GTTTTTAGTGTTTTTAGGATATTTAGGGTTTCTTATGGTTTTTTAGGGTTTTCTAGGGTTTTCTAAAGTTTTTTAGGGTTTTTAGGATTTTCTGTGGTTTTCTAGTGTTTTCTAGGGTTTTCTAGGGTTTTTAAGATTTTCTAGGGTTTTCTAGGGTTTTTTACGGTAAAAAACCTAGAAAACCCTAAAAACCTAGAAAATCCTAAAAAATCCTAAAAACCCTAGAAAACCCCTAGAAAACCCAGAAAATCCTAAAAACACTAGAAAACCCTAAAAACCCTAAAAAACTTTAGAAAACCCTAAAAAACCATAAGAAACCCTAAATATCCTAAAAACACTAAAAACCCAACAAAACCCTAAAAAACTAAAAACCCCTAAAAAACCCTAAAAAAATCCTAAAAACCCTAGAAAACACTAAAAAACCCTAAAAAATCTTAGAAAACCCTAAAAAATCCTAAAAACCCTAGAAAACCCTAAAAAACCCAAAAAACCCTAAAAAACCCTAGAAAACCCTTAAAACCTTAAAAAACACTAAAAATCCCTAGAAAACCCTAAAAAACCCTTAAAACCTTAAAAACACTAAAAACCCTAGAAATCCTAAGAAACCCTAAAAACCCTAAAAAACACTATAAATCCTAGAAATCTCTAAAAAACACGAAAAATCCTAGAAAACTCTAAAAAACTTTAAAAAGCTAAAAAACACTAGAAAACCATCCCTAAAAAATCCAAAAAACCCTAAAAAACCCTTGAAAACCCTAAAAAACCTAGAGAATCTTAAAAAATCCAAGAAATCCCTAAAAAACCTTGGAAAACCCTAGAAAATCATAAAAAACCCTAGAAAATCCTAAAAAATCCCAGAAAACACTAAAAACCTTAAAAAATCCTAAAACCCCCAGGAAACCCTAAAAAACCCTAAAACACCCTAAGTACCCTAGAAAACCCAAGAGAATCCTAAAATATCCAGAAATCCCGAAAAACCCTAGAAAATGCTAAAAATCCAAGATAATGCTAAAAAAAATCTTAGAAAACTCCAAAAAACCCTAGAAAATCGTAAAAAACCTTGAAAACCCTAAAAACCCTAGAAAATCCTAAAAATCCTAGAAAACCCCTAGAAAACCCCAGAAAATCCAAAAAACCCTAGAAAACCCTAAAAACCCTAAAAAACTTTAGAAAATCCTAAAAAACCATAAGAAACCCTAAATATCCTAAAAACACTAAAAACCCAAGAAAACCCTAAAAACCCTAAAAAACTAAAAACCCCTAGAAAACCCTAAAGAATCCAAAAAACCCTAGAAAACCCTAAAAAATTCTAAAAACCCTAGAAAATCATAAAAATCCTAGAAAACTCTTAAAAACACTAGAAAACCCTAAAAACCCTAAAAAACTTTAGAAAACCCTAAAAAACCATAAGAAACCCTAAATATCCTAAAAACACTAAAAACCCAACAAAACCCTAAAAAACTAAAAACCCCTAAAAAAACCCTAAAAAAATCCTAAAAACCCTAGAAAACCCTAAAAAACCCTAAAAAATCTTAGAAAACCCTAAAAAATCCTAAAAACCCTAGAAAACTCTAAAAAACTTTAAAAAGCTAAAAAACACTAGAAAACCCTAGAAAAATCCTAAAAACCCCAGAAAACCCTAAAAAAACCCTAGAAAACCCTAAAAACACTAAAAACCTAAGAAAACGCTAAAAACCATAGAAAATCCCAAAAAAGCCTAAAAAATCCTAAAAACCGTTAAAAAACCCTAAAGAACTCTTAAAACTCTAGAAAACCCTAGAAAACCCCGAAAACTCTAGAAAATCCTAGAAAACCATAGAAAAACGTAAAAAACTCTAGAAATCCTTAGAAAACACTAAAAACCCTAAGAATAATAGGAAACCCTAAAAACCTAAAAAATCCTACAAAACCCTAAAAAATCCTAAAAATCCTAGAAAACCCTAAAAAATGCTAAAAACCCTACAAAACACTAGAAAATTCTAACAAACCCTACAAAACCCTAAAAAACACTAAAACCCCTAGAGAATCCTAAAAACTCCTAAAAAACCCTAAAAATCCTAGAAACCCTTAAAAACTCTAGAAAACCCTAAAAACCCTAGAAAATACTAAAAACCTTGAAAACGCTAAAAAAAGCATAAAAAAGTTTTTTAGTGTTTTTAGGGTTTTCTAGGGTTTTTAGGATTTTTTAGGGTTTTCTAGGGGTTTTTAGTTTTTTAGGGTTTTTATGGTTTTCATGGGTTTTTAGTGTTTTTAGGATATTTAGCGTTTCTTATGGTTTTTTAGGGTTTTCTAAAGTTTTTAGGGTTTTCTAGGGTTTTTAGGATTTTCTGGGGTTTTCTAGGGGTTTTCTAGGGATTTCTAGGGTTTTTAGGTTTTTCTAGGGTTTTCTAGGGTTTTTAGGGTTTTCTAGGTTTTTTACGGTTTTCTGGGGTTTTTGGAGTTTTCTAGGATTTTCTAGAGTTCTTAGCGTTTTTTAGGATTTTTAGGATTTTTTTAGCATTCTCTTGGATTTTTAGCATTTTCTAGGGTTTTTAGGGATTTCTGGGTTTTCTAGGATTTTTTAGGATTCTCTTGGGTTTTCTAGGGTACTTAGGGTGTTTTAGGGTTTTTTAGGGTTTCCTAGGGTTTTTAGGAGTTTTTAAGGTTTTTAGTGTTTTCTGGGGTTTTTTAGGATTTTCTAGGGTTTTTTATGATTTTCTAGGGTTTTTAGCGTTTTCTAGGATTTTCCAGGGTTTTTTAGAGATTTCTTGGATTTTTTAAGATTCTCTAGGTTTTTTAGGGTTTTTCAAGGGTTTTTTTGGGTTTCTAGGGGTTTTTTAGGAATTTCTAGGTTTTTTTAGGTTTTTTCGCATTTTCTAGGGTTTTGTAGGGGTTTTTGTGTTTTCTAGTGTCTGGGTTAAAAACCTTAAAAATTCTACAAAATCTTAGAAAACCCTAAAAAACCATAAAAAATCCTAGAAAACCCTAAAAAACCCTAACAATGATAGAAAACTCTAAAAAACCCTAACAACGATAGAAAATCCTAGAAAACCCTAAAAAACCCTAAAAACCTTTAAAAACCCTAGAAAACTTAAAAAACCCTAAACCCTAAACCCTAAACCTTATAAAATCCTAAAAAAACCCAATAAAATCCTAAAAAACTCTAAAAAAGCCCCTATAAAACGCTAAAAACCCTAGAAAATCCTAAAAAACCATATAAAACCCTAAAAAAACCTAGAAAAATCTAAAAAATTCTAAAAACTCTAGAAAACCGTAAAAAACTGCAGAAAATCCTAAAAAACCCTAAGAATCTTAGAAAACCCTAAAAAACCTAAAAAAATCCTAGAAAAGCCTAAAAAATCCAAAAAATCCTAGAAATCCCTAAAAAACCCTTGAAAACCCTAAAAATCCTAGAGAATCTTAAAAAATCAAAGAAATCCCTAAAAAACCCTGGAAAATCCTAGAAAACGGTAAAAATCCTAGAAAATCATAAAAAACCCTAGAAAATCTTAAAAAACCCCAGAAAACACTAAAAACCTTAAAAAATTTCTAAAAACCCTAGGAGATCCTAAAAAACCCTAAAACACCCTAAGTAGCCTAGAAAACCCAAGAGAATCCTAAAAAATCCTAGAAAACCCAGAAATCCCTAAAAACCCTAGAAAATGCTAAAAATCCAAGAGAATGCTAAAAAATCCTAGAAAATCCTAAAAAACTCTAAGAAGTCTAGAAAACCCTAGAAAACTCCAAAAAACCCCAGAAAACCGTAAAAAACCTAGAAAACCCTAAAAACCCTAGAAAACCCTAGAAAATCCTAAAAACCCTAGAAAATCCTAGAAAACCACTAGAAAACTCCAGAAAATCCTAAAAACCCTAGAAAACCCTATAAAACTTTAGAAAACGCTAGAAAACCCTAAAAAACCATAAGAAACCCTAAATATCCTAAAAACACTAAAAACCCAAGAAAACCCTAAAAACCCTATAAAACTAAAAACCCCTAGAAAACCCTAAAAAATCCTAAAAACCCTAGAAAACCCTAAAAAACCCTAAAAACACTAAAAAACTTTTTTATACTTTTTTTAGGGTTTTCAATGATTTCAGTGTTTTCTAGGGTTTTTAGGGTTTTCTAGAGTTTTTAAGTTTTTCTAGGGTTTTTAGGGTTTTTAGGAGTTTTTAGGATTCTCTAGGGATTTTAGTGTTTTTTAGGATTTTGTAGGGTTTGTTAGATTTTTCTAGTGTTTTGTAGGGTTTTTAGAGTTTTTTAGGGTTTTCTAGGGTTTTTAGGATTTTTTAGGGTTTTGTAGGATTTTTTTAGGTTTTTTAGGGTTTCCTTTTATTCTTAGGGTT
>NW_015496163.1:0-3904 GCF_000816755.2 Arachis ipaensis
ATAATAATAATAATATAATAATAATTCAAAAGAACTAACAGTCGGAGAGACGAGTTAATTTCTCACAAAGACATAAAAGTTATTATTTATAATGATTTTTGTATCAACCGCAATTGGTCTTAAGAAACTTTGGAAGATAAATGTGTCATCAATGAAAGTCCTGTAAACTGTAGTTTGTCAATGTAACACTCTACCACACAGAACTTTACACCTAGGATATAAATATTCTCCGGTTAGTCTTAACTCCGCAAGCTGAGTTAGGAGCTTGTTATATCGTTTTCTTGTCTCTCTATTCCTATTACCTAGTGAAGGTTGTAGTAGGCTTAGAGAAGGGGGTTGAATCTATGCCTTTCTTTAAGTTACTGAAATAACCCCTTTTTAATAAGCTTGCAATTCTGATTCTGTTTGAACTCAGCAGCAGAAATTTATGAGACAATTTATTTTTGTCTCATGAATATCAGAAAACATAACAGAGCAGAAAGGAAAAGAGCTAACACTATCATGTATCCTGATTCGGTTGCCTTGTGCTATGCAACCTACGTCCAGTCTCCACCACAACAGTGGTAGAATTTTCACTATAGTTAAAGTATTGCATACACCAATTCCATAAGATTGACACAATCCTCTCACACTCAAGTTCTAACCTAACTTGACATTGGCTATGCTAATACCTAACTCTTCACTCTTAGTGCTAACCCAACTAAGAAAGGGATACCTCACAGGTACAAGATACAAGACACAGACTTATCTAAAGAAATATGAAAATAGCTCTAGGCTTTTCTCTCAAGTGTATCACTCAGCCTCTTTCCACTCATTTGGCTTTTACTTGAGCTCTCACAATATGCCTTTTTCACTCAAGAAATTACAGAAAGATAAACATTGAAAAGTAAAATACAATCTGCAAAACATGAAGGAGATTGACTCTTCAACAGCTTTTTTGCTATGTGATAAACTAGATTTGCATGTCTCTGATTCAGTTCTTCATTTTTGGCGGAATGCTTCTTTGAAAGAAAGCACTGTCCAAGTAGAGGAACTTCTTTAGGGAACTCTTCTCAGAACACAACTCACCAAATTCTGGTTATCTCTCCTTTGCTTCTGAATGATGAGAAATCTTCTTTTTGTATCTCCTTACATGTTGCTGAATTTCTCTCTTCGAGATCAACTCCTTGAGCTGTGTGCTTCCAGCTTACCATATCACTTTTCCAGTTAATCACCAAATTAGAAATTTGAGTCTGACTTTTTCTTGCTTGACCGAAAGCCTCAGGGAAGCAAAAAAAATTATTTTTAATGGTGAACCCAGATTTAAACCCTTGAGATACTTCTTGGTCCCCAAGAAACAATCTTGACCATTGATGTACAGCAATTGTGAACAGAGATTACTTTCTTCATTTATCCCAAATTAGGGATTTTCAAGCTGTCTCCTTTTTGCTTGACCGAAGACATTTGAGTAGCAAAGAGAAAGTTGTTCAGTGATAAACCCAAATCCGAACCATTAATCATGTGCTTTGGCTCCAAAAAACTTTGTGAACCATTGATTTATAGCAGCAGAGATCAAATACTTCTTTCTTCATTTAACCAAAAATGGTATCGCAGAAAGTTGGAGAAGGAGTGAAGAAATTAACATGCATGCAAATGGAAATAAATCACCTTTAATTTTTGACTCAACTTGTTGGGTTTGTTTTAGGTGATTTGACCTTTGCTTTCTTTGATTAAGCTTTCTCTTTATTTATTCTTTGATGAAATGGGCAAGAAGAATAACAAAGCTTTCTCTTTCTTTCTCTATGAGGTTCTGACCTAAGCAAACTAGTGAGGTGCATTGGAAGGCTTCAACTTGAATGGAGTAATCTTGGGCTTGTGTTGGATTTCATTCATTTAGCCCAGCTGTTTTCTTTGCATTGTTTTCTATGGGCTTCGTTGGTTAGAAAGACCCACTAGCAATATTTTTGTTTCCTTGCATTTGGGCTGCTGTATCTTTATATTTTGGCCTGCATCATTTTATCAAACATAATTAAAAACTAATTGGTTGATTAACCCAATAAAATAATATTTGTCATCATCAAATTAATTTAGTTAATTTCTTAACTCAACACCTAGCTATTTAGTTATGCTTTTAAACCTTAGTTTTCTTCACACGCAAGTAATCACGTTTCTTAAGCGTTGCGCTTTTATTTTCGCGATTTTTGTTTCACCTATTTTTCAAGACTCATAGTTTATTACATTCTTTGCTATTATATGTATATATTTTATTTTTAGAGGTCGTAGCGTCTCGCCACCTCTGTTTTACATCTTAAGTACAAAATTTTGTGTGGTAGGGTGTTACAGTCCGTAGTCGATACATGCAAATTCTCTCCAAGATGAGATGTGAAAAAAGGTTAATCATTGATTGACCTGTGAAAATATGCTAACTAATCGCATGAATTCATGGTTAGAATGGCAATGGATATTTATGAGGTGAATTTTTTTTTGTCTTTGTTTAAAAAATTGTCTTCTGTTTTTTTTTTTCATTTCTGTTATAGATTTCTATTATTTTTTTTGTTGGGAAAATAAATACTTACAGATATTTGTTGATATTAAATTTTAAAAGTAAAAAAATTGTAACCATGATAAAATTTTATATTTTATCATTTAACTAAAATTGTATCAAATCAAACTGAATTTAAACACATTTAATATTATTAAACCTAATTTAATATTATTCAATTAAATCTCCAACAAACAAACTAAAATATTTTTTTTTTTAACATAACAACATAACAAATCTTAGTTGACAATTATAATTCAATGATAATATTCTTTTTTTGTAATGATACATATTTAAATAATTAGTTAGTGCAAATTTAGATATTATGCACATCATTAATTTATTTTTAAATAAAACTGAAAAAGGAAATTAAATATATACCTACATCATATATATATAACGGATATTTAAGTAATTTCAGTCTAGTGAGACATTAACAAATCTTTATGAGATGGATATCTCAGTTTCTAATCTCATTCCCATTTATTCGTGGAAAGGGGTTTCCGTCCCAAAATTTAGTGGGTCTCCATTTTCTTCTCCGCCGTTATGAGTTCAAATTTTTTTTTGCCATCCTTATTCATGGCTATAATTGATTTAATGTTAAAAAACTTTAACTTTGATCCGTTACTTAGTTTTTATTTTGTTCAATTATTAGAGGGCATCTAAAACTAAATACAATCATATTAAGGATATCAAAATTAGTCACCAAAATCAGTTATTATATTTTTATACGTATATAAATTCTGAAATAATCTAAATCAAAATCTAATCTTGTGGTAAAATTAAATTATAATTAAACACATTTTAAAATTATATTACAAACTCTATTCATAATCAAATATTCTCAAGATAATAATCAAACTTAAAAATTTAAATCTAAATTTAAACTTATGTTATAATCAAATTAAAAATCCATCAAAGAAAGACATTTCATACATAATTTCCACATGAAGAACAAAATCAGAATCAACATACAACCCTATTTTTTCATCCAAAGTATGTTCTGGTTCAAATGGAATCTATAGCACGTGAATCCAATATTCGATGAGTTGGGATTTGAGTTTTCAGTGAAGCAACTAAATGTAATATGGTAGATTGGAAAAGAAGATTACATTTTCAATGAAAAATATTCAATTTTAAATTTACCGTCAAAGCTATTGCAACTAAAAAATAAATAAAACAAAAGAGAATGAATAAAAAAAATGTATGTGAAGGTAACAAATGATCAAAACAGTGGTAAGATTATTTTCCGATATCAACATATATTAATTATTATACATATTAATAGTGGTAAGATTTTTTTTTAATGTTAAAATAATATATATTGATATCAAAAAATTAATAGTAAAATATAAAAATAATTGTTAACAAAAATTTTGGTAA
>NW_015496163.1:12164-12820 GCF_000816755.2 Arachis ipaensis
TCGAACTCCAATTGCATATAAATCGAACCTATTTGGTTCGAACTAGACACACATAATTCGAACCTAATTGGTTCGAATTACTAAGGAATAAGTGTGAATATGTTATGTGCATGGAATTGTAATTTTTTTTTTCCAAAAGACAAATTTTATTGGTGTAATAAAATAAAAGGCCCATTTTGGGCTTACAGCAACAGAGAAATGGGAATTCCCCAACTAAGTAAAAGTATTAGATGTTATCTCCTCATTAAGACATAGAACGTAAAAAAGGGTAAAATGAAAAAGGAAGAGTTTTTGGAGAAGGAGTGTCGTTCTTGGATCTTCATCAATGGAGGTGAGTCACTGCTTCCAAAGTTCCGGATCTTGCAATAGCTACTACTTCTTGAGCAGAAATGACTTTGGCTTCAAAAATTCTCAAGTTCCTCATCTTCCAAATCTGCCAGGTTAGTATTGTTGCCAAATGAGTTTCTTTTTGCATCTGCCTATGCTCTTTGAGTTGTTCTTGGAGCCATAACCACTATCTCCATGTTTCTGTTTCTTGGTTTGTCCAGGGAAGGCTTGCTATTTTCCAAGCATTGTCTGATTCCGGACACTGGGTGAGACAGTGGAGAATTGATTCTACTGTAGCATCACAACGATTACAGATTGGGTTCACCATT
>NW_015496163.1:14516-14664 GCF_000816755.2 Arachis ipaensis
TACTGTTCTAGTGAGCATTCGGTTTGTGCGAGCATCTACCTTCGTAGGAATTTCTTCTAAAACTTCCGTAGGTTCCCTTGGATTGTCAGAAGTAAATAGATTAACAAAATATTCCTGAGCTACAGCCGCAATACCTTGTTGATCAGAG
>NW_015496164.1:0-3156 GCF_000816755.2 Arachis ipaensis
ACCTAAAGGCGAGCCGTAATGTCCTCATCTTTGGCAAGCTCCTCTGTTTTTTTTCACAGTTTTTTTTCACGTTTTTTTTTTACGTTGTGCTGACCCTCGTTCTTTAAATGACACTATCCCGAGGAGTACACCTAAAGGCGAGCCGTAATGGCCTCATCTTTGGCAAGCTAATCCGGTTTTTTTTTTTAACGTTGTGCTGACCCTCGTTCTTTCAATGACACTATCCCGAGGAGTACACCTAAAGGCGAGCCGTAATGGCCTCATCTTTGGCATGCTCCTCCGGTTTTTTTCACAGTTTTTTTTCACGTTTTTTTTTTACGTTGTGCTGACCCTCGTTCTTTCAATGACACTATCCCGAGGAGTACACCTAAAGGCGAGCCGTAATGGCCTCATCTTTGGCAAGCTCCACCGGTTTTTTTGTCACAATTTTTTTCCCGATTTTTTTTTTACGTTGTGCTGACCCTCGTTCTTTAAATGACGCTATCAAGAGGAGGACACCTAAAGGCGAGCCGTAATGGCCTCATCTTTGGCATGCTCCTCCGGTTTTTTTCACAGTTTTTTTTCCCGGTTTTTTTTTCTTTTCTTTTTTTTATGTTGTGATGACCCTCGTTCTTTAAATGACGCTATCCAGAGAAGGACACCTAAAGGCGAGCCGTAATGGCCTCATCTTTGGCAAGCTCCACCGATTTTTTTCACAGTTTTTTCTCGGTTTTTTTCCGGTTTTTTCTCTTTTTTTATTATTATGATTTTTTTTACGTTGTGCTGACCATCGTTCTTTAAATGACGCTATCCCGAGGAGGACATCTAAAGGCGAGCCGTAACGACCTCATCTTCAGCAGGCTCCTCCGATTTTTTTTCCCAGTTTTTTTTTTTTACGTTGTGCTGCCCCTCGTTCTTTAAATGAGGCTATCCCGAGGAGGACATCTAAAGGCGAGCCGTAATGGCCTCAAATCCCGAGGAGGACACCTAAAGGGGAGCCGTAACGGCCTCATCTTCGGCAGGCTCCTCTTTTTTTTTTTTTACGTTGTGCTGCCCCTCGTTCTTTAAATGAGGCTATCCCGAGGAGGACATCTAAAGGCGAGCCGTAATGGCCTCAAATCCCGAGGAGGACACCTAAAGGGGAGCCGTAACGGCCTCATCTTCGGCAGGCTCCTCTTTTTTTTTTTTTACGTTGTGCTGCCCCTCGTTCTTTAAATGAGGCTATCCCGAGGAGGACATCTAAAGGCGAGCCGTAATGGCCTCAAATCCCGAGGAGGACACCTAAAGGGGAGCCGTAACGGCCTCATCTTCGGCAGGCTCCTCTTTTTTTTTTTTTACGTTGTGCTGCCCCTCGTTCTTTAAATGAGGCTATCCCGAGGAGGACATCTAAAGGCGAGCCGTAATGGCCTCAAATCCCGAGGAGGACACCTAAAGGGGAGCCGTAACGGCCTCATCTTCGGCAGGCTCCTCTTTTTTTTTTTTTACGTTGTGCTGCCCCTCGTTCTTTAAATGAGGCTATCCCGAGGAGGACATCTAAAGGCGAGCCGTAATGGCCTCAAATCCCGAGGAGGACACCTAAAGGGGAGCCGTAACGGCCTCATCTTCGGCAGGCTCCTCTTTTTTTTTTTTTACGTTGTGCTGCCCCTCGTTCTTTAAATGAGGCTATCCCGAGGAGGACATCTAAAGGCGAGCCGTAATGGCCTCAAATCCCGAGGAGGACACCTAAAGGGGAGCCGTAACGGCCTCATCTTCGGCAGGCTCCTCTTTTTTTTTTTTTACGTTGTGCTGCCCCTCGTTCTTTAAATGAGGCTATCCCGAGGAGGACATCTAAAGGCGAGCCGTAATGGCCTCAAATCCCGAGGAGGACACCTAAAGGGGAGCCGTAACGGCCTCATCTTCGGCAGGCTCCTCTTTTTTTTTTTTTACGTTGTGCTGCCCCTCGTTCTTTAAATGAGGCTATCCCGAGGAGGACATCTAAAGGCGAGCCGTAATGGCCTCAAATCCCGAGGAGGACACCTAAAGGGGAGCCGTAACGGCCTCATCTTCGGCAGGCTCCTCTTTTTTTTTTTTTACGTTGTGCTGCCCCTCGTTCTTTAAATGAGGCTATCCCGAGGAGGACATCTAAAGGCGAGCCGTAATGGCCTCAAATCCCGAGGAGGACACCTAAAGGGGAGCCGTAACGGCCTCATCTTCGGCAGGCTCCTCTTTTTTTTTTTTTACGTTGTGCTGCCCCTCGTTCTTTAAATGAGGCTATCCCGAGGAGGACATCTAAAGGCGAGCCGTAATGGCCTCAAATCCCGAGGAGGACACCTAAAGGGGAGCCGTAACGGCCTCATCTTCGGCAGGCTCCTCTTTTTTTTTTTTTACGTTGTGCTGCCCCTCGTTCTTTAAATGAGGCTATCCCGAGGAGGACACCTAAAGGCGAGCCGTAACGGCCTCATCTTCGGCAGGCTCCTCTTTTTTTTTTTTTACGTTGTGCTGACACTTGTTCTTTAAATGACGCTATCCCGAGGAGGACACCTAAAGGTGAGCCGTAATGGCCTCTCCTTGTACCTGACATGCAACTAAAGCATAAGAATCACACAACACCAGAAAGGCTATAACACTTCAATCCATGGCTGAAGTGAAATGTTAGTTGGCTTAAGCAAAGATTGAAACAGTTAGTGTGTTAGTTAAAAGTTAAAGAACAAAAATAAAAAGTGCTAGATCTAGATCTTCACTTCACTTAATCATTGTCAATCTAATTCAATCCCCGGCAACGGCGCCAAAAACTTGATACGCAAAAAATTAATTTCACGTAATTAACGGCAAGTATACCGGGTCGTATCAAGTAATAAAACTCACAAAGAGTGAGGTTGATCCCACGGAGATTGGTAGATTAAGCAACTTTAGTTAAATGGTAGATTTAGTCAAGCAAACATGGTTTTGATTTCATGAGATTTGTGATTTTTGAACATAATTGCAAAAATTTAAATGGCAAGGAAGTTAAGGAACTAGAAGAGAGAAAGAAGATGAAAGTAAATAACTAAAACTTAAAATGCAAGAAACTTAAATGACACTAAAAATAAATTGCAAGAAAGTAAAGATTGTAGAATGTTAAAGAGCATAAGAGTAAATAGCAAGAAATATAGAAACAGAATGTAAATGACAAGAATAATGAATTGCAAGAATATAGAA
>NW_015496164.1:7417-7945 GCF_000816755.2 Arachis ipaensis
ATTCTCTAGCTGGACAAAATCTTCTAGCTCAGCGTTGCCTTGAAACACGCCAATGGAGGCTGGCATTGGCAACGTGCTCGACGGGTGGAGATCCAAGGCTTGCTGCGTTGCCTTGGAACACGCCTCTTGTTCCTGGCGTTGGCAACGTGTATCTCCCCTTCCTGGGCCAAGTCTTCTATCTCAGCATTGCCTTGACATTGTCCTCAAACACGCCCCCCCATCTCTAGGTTGGCAACGTGCTCGAGGCTTTGAAATTGCTTGTCTCCAAGGCCTTGCTTGCAGCGTTGCCTCTAAACACTCCTTTGGACTCTAGCGTTGGCAACGTGCATGAGCTTCTGACTTGCTTCCCAGAGTTGCTTGCTGCGTTACCATCAAACACACACCCTTTCTCCAAGTTGGCAGCGTGCTTGAGCCTTCATCCTTCTTGCCAAGTTTTGCTTCTTGGCATTGTTGCCAAGCACTCAAGTAGTAGTGCAAGTTGGCAACGTGCAAACCCTTCCCAGAATCACTCTCCAGGGCTGCTGGCGT
>NW_015496164.1:9434-9594 GCF_000816755.2 Arachis ipaensis
AACGTTTGCCTCCAAGTTTGAGGCAAACTTGGACGTAAACTTGGCCTCCCCTGGGTGTACATGTTTTATGCCAACGTTTGTGATGTGCGGAAAACGATCCGACACAAAACTCACCGGCAAGTGCACCAGGTCGCATCAAGTAATAATAACTCACGTGAGT
>NW_015496164.1:10470-10746 GCF_000816755.2 Arachis ipaensis
GTTTGACCTCACGTTTGAGGCAAACGTTGGCGCAAACGTTGCCCTTCCAGGAGTGCCATTTTTCTTCCTTTTAGGTGCCAAGGTTTGACCTCACGTTTGAGGCAAATGTTGGCGCAAACGTTGCCTTCTAGGAGCTTCTTCTTCAGCCAACGTTTGCCTCAACGTTTGAGGTCAAACGTTGGTTCAAACGTTGGGTCTTCTCCAGGGTATTCTTCATCTGCTACTCACGTTTGAGTTGACGTTTGAGGCAAACGTCAGCTCAAACGTGAACTCCTC
>NW_015496164.1:12407-12733 GCF_000816755.2 Arachis ipaensis
AGTCTGTTGGTTTGTTCCCAGTTGTTGGTAGATCAATTGCACTTTATCACCTTTGGACAGCCCTTCTGTTGGAATCTTTCTATTCTTCCAACCCCTTTTTGTTTTGTTCTTGTGTTTCTTCCTTCCTTTTGTTGACCTTTCTTCTTTGGCTGTAGGTTTACCTTGGAGATTTCTCTTCTTAGTGGCTAACACTACAATGTCCTCTTGAAATTCTTCATTATTTTGCATAGATTCTTTCCTACTTTGATTTGTTAAATCATTTATCTCTTGTTTGGGAGGGCAGCTGTTGTCTGTCTTGTTGATCTCCTCCTTCCATTGTAGATTTT
>NW_015496164.1:14297-14565 GCF_000816755.2 Arachis ipaensis
AAATGAGCATAACTTGAGTTGTAGATGTCCAATTGAGGTGATTCCAATTGGGTTAGAAAGCTGACATTCAGAGCTTTCTAAACATATATAATAGTCTATAGTGGGCATGAAATTTGCAACGTAGACATTCACTTGTCTTTCTAGATTTCACAATTGATTTAAATTTTCTTGCTGATTTACTTTACTACTACAATTTCCTTCTCTGCAATTTTTACTTTCTACTGCATTGCTTCCAATTTACATTTCCTGCATATTTACATTCTACACT
>NW_015496165.1:0-5686 GCF_000816755.2 Arachis ipaensis
TTTTTGACTCTTTTGAGAAAGTTTTAACAATGAGCTGGTTTAGAATAAACTTGTTTTGAAGGTTTTGGAAACATGTTACAAAATCGGTATTTGTTTTGAGGAAAAATTTCAGATGCTCAATGACGATAATCAGAGTGACGCAGCGGAAGGAGAAAGAGAATGTCAACACGGTAGGATGCTTCGTGGGGAATATATGTATATATATATCCCATCGCATGATTCGGATTTTCGAGGGCAAAAATCTTTTGAAGGAGGGGAGGATGTAAGAACCCGCGTTTTCACGTAAAACCATTTTAATAAAATAATTGAGTAAAGTATCGTTTTTGTCCCCAACATTTGGGATAAGTACTATTTGTGTCTCTAACGTTTAAATCGTCTTATTTGTATCCCTAACGTTTATAAAAGTAATTCATGTTATCCTACTATCAATTATACTAACAAATCAGATTATATTTTTTAATTATTCTCACTTGGATGCATTCATTCTCAATTAGGTCTCACTTGAATGTGTTCGATTTTAATATTATACCCACTATTTGTGTTTAGAGTCAATTATGTTCCTAGAAAAGTGAATTATGTAAACGTTGTAGGAATTAGTTTCAACTTTTGATGAGCTACTATTTTTCGGAGTGGATCATCGATTCAATCCCAAACATTTGTATTCTAACTTCAAGAAGAGATTTTTAAAATTCAAACTAAAGCATTCATGATGTGTAATTGACGACAGGATAACATTGAATCACTTTTACAAACGTTAGGGATACAAATAGGACGATTTAAATGTTAGGGACACAAATAGGATTTACCCCAAACGTTGGGAACAAAAACGATACTATACTCTAAAATAATTTTAGTGTCCAGAATAGATTCAAAATTTAGAAATTTTAATTTGAAAATATAAATGAGAAATTTGGTTTCAGTGAATTTTTCTGAGTTGGAAAATGTATTTCTTTCGAAAAGTTTTTGTAAAAATGTATACTAGTGCTTAAAGGACAAAAATAATTTTGAAATTGAAAACCGGACACTAATCTTGAAGGTTTTGACCCAAAGTGGGCCAAACGGGCTAAAAACGCTAACGGGTTGGACCGGGCCCAAGGCTCAATATATATAAGTGAGTTTAATGAGCTTTCAGCTCATTTCTCACCTCCAAAAGAGAGGGAGGCGCGGATTTGAGAGAAATGGGAGAAGAAAGGGGTGACACTATTCACCTCCACCTTCCGGGAGCCATAACTTTTGATCCAGAGCTCCGATTGACGAGCTGTTTGTGGCCACGTGAAGCTCTCGTCGAGCTCTACGTTTCTATCTAAGCAGGTAATAACTTGAAGCTCAACTCCCAGTTTTCTGCCCTAGTTTTTTGCACGTTTTGGGTTTAGTTCTTGAGCAAGTTTTGTGGTTTTGCTTGTTTAGGTGATCTCAAGTAGCGGGTAAATGTTGAATTTTATCCCTAATCACGTTGGGTAAGGTAAGGTTTCTCTAAACTCTTGTGTTTAGTTGTTTTGTGTATATTAGTTTTTGATGTTGGTATATATATGTGATATTAGATTGAGTTTTGGTGTTTGTTGGAGTTGGTTGAGGCTTTGGATCAAGTTTGGTGGCTTCGTTTTGGTGTTTGGTGTAGTTAAGAATCGGCCAAGGTATGGTTTCGGTTTCCTTTATGTAATATGTAATGTTCATGGACACTTAGGCTAGTTGACCCTAAGATAGGATTGAATGTTGTTGGTGTATGAATGATTATATGTGAATTGTTGTAATTGTTGGTTATATTGGTTATTGTGGTAGATGATGATTATTGGAGGATTATTGGTGTTAATGAGTATTGATGATTGATGTTGTTGGTAATTGAAAGTAAATTGTGATTTAGTGATTGGTATAATAGTGGGTGGAGTGGATATGGTTGATGAGTAATATTATATGTTGATGGTTGTTGGAGTTGAGAAAGTGGATGATAAATGTTGTGAATTACTATTGTTGATAAGGATTTTTGATATGGTTGATGATGAGTAATCATGAATAACTGATTTTGTGGGTGATGGTGATTGTTGAGAAGTATTGACAATATGGATGTTGATTTTGATGGCTATTGTTTGAAGATGTGAGTTTTATGAGATTAATATGAGGAATTGTAGTGGTTGATGTTGTTGAATGATTGATGATGATTGAGAATGAATATGATGGGTTTTGGATGTTGGTGACTAAGGGTTTTGGGGGTGTTGAGTAATAAAATTGGAATATTATAGATGGTTGAATTAGGAGAGAAGTGGTATGTACTTTGATGTTCTTTTGGTATTATATGGATCATGGTTAGTTTGGTTTTGAATTGTGAGTTTTGGAAAACGGGAGTTTTGAGGCCTTTGGTAAATTTGGCATTTTGATGAACTTTGTTCGATCATAACTTCTGCCTCGGTTTTCAAAACTTATTGAAATTTGTTTAGAATAAAAGATCTTTGAAAACTCTTTAAATTGATATAAAATTTGTGAAAATTAGAATTTTGTAGAGGAAGTTATGATCCTTCAAAGTTGGTGTTAAAAATCCGAAATTCTGCAAAGTTGCAGAATTTCATTATTTCTGATATGTGCGGGCGCACACCCTTGTGCGGACGCACACTGAAGAACTGAAGATTGATGGCTTAGAGGTTATAGAAACTCTTATTGTAAGTATAGTTACTAAACCAAGCAATCAACCTTTCTTACAAAAGTTTTGGTTGTCACAAGTAACAAACCCCTTTTTAAATTGATAACTGAGTATTAAACCTCGGGTCGTCTTCTCAAGGAATTGCAGGGAGGTATGTTCTTATTATTGGTTATGAATTGTAAATTGGGGTTTAGGAGGTAAGGAGGGAATATGTTGAATGACAAGTAAACTAAAATAATAACAATAAAATCTCTTGGCAAGGTATTAGAAATTGGAAGTCCAGATCAAGTTATCCTTATCAATGATAATGAGAATTGAATCTTAATTTCACTTAGTTAACCCTTACTTAAAGCAGGGGAAGGTCAAGTGAATAATTAGTTGATCTTCAAATCCTAGTTAATTCCTAAGAAAAGGTTGGGATTATTGAAGTTCAATTCAATTGGCAAGATAACAATTAACAATTATACTGTTGATTTGGATAACTCCTGAGTTACTGATTTCTTAACTAAAACCAAAAGGGAAAAAGTAAATCTACTGGAATAAAAATGCCTTCAGATGGGAGCAACAGTAACATAAATAAAAGAAAGATAAATAATAATTAAAGTAATAAAATAAAAGCATTAGGGTATCTCAAATGGAAGAAAAACATAAATCAAAGTAACATTGAACCTGGATCGAGAGTCACTCCTAAAACTAAGAGAAGTCCTAAATCCTAATCCTAAGAGAGAGGAGAGAACCTCTCTCTCTAAAAACTACATCTA
The DNA here is from genome assembly GCF_000816755.2 of Arachis ipaensis. Taxonomy (NCBI): domain Eukaryota; kingdom Viridiplantae; phylum Streptophyta; class Magnoliopsida; order Fabales; family Fabaceae; genus Arachis; species Arachis ipaensis. The sequence goes on from NW_015496165.1 coordinate 3,394, forward strand.
CTCCTAAAATTTTGAATATGAGAGCCTCCTTATGAATGGATGCATTTCTCCACTTTATAGCCTCTAATCTATGTTTTCTGGGCCGAGAACTGGGTCAAAAATAGTCCAGAATTCGCTGGTTGCGAATTCATTTGCGCTGATTTCTGTCACTTGCGACGCGGCCGCATGGATCACGCGGTCGCGTCGCCTAGCGTCAGGGGAACTATAGTATATTATATATCAAATCGAAGCCCCGAACGTTAGCTTTCTAACGCAACTGGAACCGCATCATTTGGACCTCTGTAGCTAAAGTTATAGCCGTTTGAGTGCAGAGAGGTCAGGCTGGACAGCTTAGCAATTTCTCCAACTTCTTGCATTCCTTCCACTTTTGCATGCTTTCTTCCCTATCCTCCAAGCCATTCCTGCCTTATAATATCTGAAAACACTTAACACACATATCAAGGCATCTAATGGTAATAAGAGAGGATTAATAATAAGCAAATATAAGATCAAAGAGGAATGTTTTCAATCAAAGCACATAATTAGGAAGGCAAATGTAAAACCATGTAAATAGTATGAATAAGTGGGTAAAGAGTAGATAAAAACCACTCAATTGAGCACAAGATAAACCATGAAATAGTGGTTTATCAACCTCCCCACACTTAAACACTAGCATGTCCCCATGCTAAGCTAAGCTATAAAGAATGAAGAATGTATGAAATGCAACCTATGAATGTAACTACATGCAGAATGTTTCCACCTACTTAGTTAAAAGTAAACAAATCTTTCAAGAGGAAATATGAACTGGATTTCACTAATTTAAATCATGAAAATGAAGTACAAATAGACTTGCAAGAATAAAATAGCTCATGAAAGCAGGGAACAAGGAATTGAGCATCGAACCCTCACTGGTAGTGTATACACTCTAATCACTCAAGTGTTTTTAGGTCCGATTCTCTCAATTTTCTACTAACCTTGCTTTCTAAGGCTTGCTCTTCATCTAACAATCAACATAAATTTAATGCACAAATACACATATCAAGAGGTCTTTTAAGGGTTGTAATGGGGTTAGGGTCAAGGTAGGATTGTATTTGGTCAAGTGGACTAAAATCTGAATCCTTAATTAATCTTAAACTTTCCACCTAACTTAAACAATCCATGTAATCATAATACAAACCTAACTGTCCGTTAACTATGTTTTCCACATATTCATGCATTCTAACTTCAAGTACAACTCATATGCATTGCTTTCACCACTTACTTTGGGGCATTTTGTCCCCTTTTTCTTATTTGCACTTTTTCTCTTCTTTTTCTCTTTTTCTTCTTCTTTTCTCTTTTTTTATATTATATATATATATTTTTTTTTCTTTTATTTTTCTCAATGCATATGATTAAATTATTGAATGCATGAACATGTCCTAAACATTTCTTTCACATTTTCATAAAAATATATAACACCCAATTCTTAAACCAAATATTTCCAAACCCAATTTTCCCACACTTAAATCATAAGCACTCTCACTAGTCTAAGCTAACCAAGGATTCAAATTAAGGACATTATTATTTTTCGTTTAGAGTTAATGATGTGCTAAAATAAAGAATAAAAGGGGTAAAATAGGCTCAAAATTGGTTTGCAAGGGATAATGAAAGGTAAGGCCATATGGGTATGTAAGCTCAGTGAAACAAAGGCCTCAATCATGTAGGTGCATGCATACATTAAACCATGGAAATATAGAATTAAGCAAGACAAAGATTACAATTTTAGAGAGAAAAACACACACCAAAATAAAATATTGGTTGGTAAAATGCAACCAATTCAAATAAGCTCAAAAATCTCATAGGTTTTGTGTGTTTGAGCTCTAAACCATGTTGCAGTATAATATTTCTTCAAACAAGTATAACAAAAAATTTTATTCAAATTAGTGAAATACTCTTAAAATTTTCTTGAAAAAGAAAATATTACTTTAACCAAGTGGTAAAATATGCAAAAAAAATCAAATAAACATGCAATCAAACATGCGAATGCAACAATGAACAAACAAACAAAGAAAATAAAACAATGGTGTTGAGAAGAAGGTAACTAACCCATGGAGATCGGTATCGACCTCCCCACACTTAAAGATTGCACCGTCCTCGGTGCATGCTAAAATGTGCAAGTGGATGAGGGTTGTGGTTTCTCAGCTGGGCTCTTTTTGTTCCTTTCCTTGCCGGCGGTTTGGGAGTAGCTTTCTCTTTTCCTTCCTTGGTGGCCATCCTGAAGAAGGGAAGAGAAAGTAAATTAAATTCAAATAGATATATAGCAAGGAAGAGAATG
>NW_015496165.1:13799-14528 GCF_000816755.2 Arachis ipaensis
TAATATTTATCCTTCTAACTTTTTTTTATATATTTTACAGAATATATATTCAAATTTTTATACAAAATAATGATGAAAAATCAAAGAATTGATGTATTTTTTAAGAGGAAGGCTAATATTCAAGAAGGGGAACATATAACTTCTACAATATCAACACCTGTAGATAGTTCTTCTACTATAATGAATCACGAAGAAAGTGAGATACAACCTTCAAAAGTTCAAAGAGTTGCATCTGATGAGTTTGACCTTAATTCTTTGGAACGAGACCCTGGAAAACGGCTTCAAATTTGGCAATATCACCCAAACCAGAGAGATGAGGTTAGACGAGCTTATCTTAAATGGGGTCCATATCAAAAGCATCTTGACAATTATCCTCTATCTGGTACGAAGCATCCAAGACAATTTCAATATGCTTGGTTTGGTATTTTTCCTTCATGGTTAGAGTATTCACCTTCTAAAGATGCTGCATATTGTTTATTTTGTTATTTGGTTAGCAAAAAACCCAGTGGACGTAATGGGTCAGATATTTTTATTAGTAAAGGGTTTAGAAATTGGAAAAAAGTTAATGATGGAAAGAATTGTGCTTTTCTTAAACATATTGGAGATCCTTGCTCACCACACAATAATGCAGTTGGAGCATGTCTAGAGTTATTGAATCAGGCAAGTCACATCCAAAATGTAATTGAGGATCATACTTCTGAGGAAATTCAAAAGAATCGATTGCGTCTA
>NW_015496166.1:0-4877 GCF_000816755.2 Arachis ipaensis
TTTTTTACGTCGTGATGACTCTCGTTCTTTAAATGACGCTATCCCGAGGAGGACACCTAAGGGCGAGCCGTAATGGTCTCATCTTCGGCATGCTCCTCAGATTTTTCTTTACGTCGTGCTGGCAATCGTTTTTTAAATGATGCTATCTCGAGGAGGACACCTAAAGGTGAGCCGTAATGGACTCATATTTGGCAGGCTCCTCCGATTTTTTTTCTGTTTTTTTTTAGGTCGTGCTTACCATCGTTCTTTAAATGACACTATCCCAAGGAGGACACCTAAAGGCGAGTCGTAATGGCCTCATCTTCGGCAGGCTCCTCCGGTTTTTTTCCCGTTTTTTTTTTCGTCGTGCTAACCGTCGTTCATTAAATGACGCTATCCCGAGGAGGACACCTAAAGGAGAGCCGTAATGGCCTCATCTTCGGCAGGCTCCTCTGATTTTTTTTTCCGGTTTCTTTTTTTACATCGTGCTAACCCTTGTTTTTTAAATGACGCTATGCCTAGGAGGACACCTAAAGGCGAGCCGTAATGGCCTCATCTTCGGCAGGCTGCTCCGATATTTTTTCTGGTTTTTTTTACGACGTGCTGACCCCCGTTCTTTAAATGACGCTAAACCGAGGAGGACACCAAAAGGCGAGCCGTAATGGCCTCATCTTCGGCAGGCTCCTCCATTTTTTCTGGTTTTTTTTTACGTCGTGCTGACTCTCGTTCTTTAAATGACGCTATCCCGAAGAGGACACCTAAAGGCGAGCCGTAATGGCCTCATCTTCGGTAGGCTCCTCCGATTTTTTTTTAATACGTGCTGACCCTCGTTGTTTAAATGATGCTATCCCGAGGAGGACACCTAAAGGCGAGCCATAATGGCCTCATCTTCGGCAGGCTCCTCCGATTTTTTTTTCCAGTTTTTTTTACGTCGTGATGACTCTCGTTCTTTAAATGACGCTATCCCGACGAGGACACCAAAAGGCAAGCCGTAATGGCATCATCTTCGGCAGGCTCCTCTTGTTTTTTTCTGGTTTTTTTTACGTCGTGCTGACCCTCGTTCTTTAAATGACACTAAACCGAGAAGGACACCAAAAGGCGAGCCGTAATGGCCTCATCTTCGGCAGCCTCCTCCATTTTTTTCCAGATTTTTTTTACGTCGTGCTGACTCTCGTTCTTTTAGTGACGCTATCCCGAGGAGGACACCTAAAGGCGAGTCGTAATGGCCTCATCTTCGGCAGGCTCCTCCGGTTTTTTTTTACTACGTGCTAATCCTCGTTGTTTAAATGACGCTATCCAGAGGAGGACACCTAAAGGCGAGCCGTAATGGCCTCATCTTCGGCAGGCTCCTCCGATTTTTTTCCGGTTCTTTTTACGTCGTGATGCCTCTCGTTCTTTAAATGACGCTATCCCGAGGAGGACACCTAAGGGCGAGTCGTAATGGCCTCATCTTCGGCAGGCTCCTCCGGTTTTTTTTTACTACGTGCTCATTCTTTTAGTGACGCTATCCCGAGGAGGACACCTAAAGGCGAGTCGTAATGGCCTCATCTTCGGCAGGCTCCTCCGGTTTTTTTTTACTACGTGCTCATTCTTTTAGTGACGCTATCCCGAGGAGGACACCTAAAGGCGAGTCGTAATGGCCTCATCTTCGGCAGGCTCCTCCGGTTTTTTTTTACTACGTGCTCATTCTTTTAGTGACGCTATCCCGAGGAGGACACCTAAAGGCGAGTCGTAATGGCCTCATCTTCGGCAGGCTCCTCCGGTTTTTTTTTACTACGTGCTCATTCTTTTAGTGACGCTATCCCGAGGAGGACACCTAAAGGCGAGTCGTAATGGCCTCATCTTCGGCAGGCTCCTCCGGTTTTTTTTTACTACGTGCTCATTCTTTTAGTGACGCTATCCCGAGGAGGACACCTAAAGGCGAGTCGTAATGGCCTCATCTTCGGCAGGCTCCTCCGGTTTTTTTTTACTACGTGCTCATTCTTTTAGTGACGCTATCCCGAGGAGGACACCTAAAGGCGAGTCGTAATGGCCTCATCTTCGGCAGGCTCCTCCGGTTTTTTTTTACTACGTGCTCATTCTTTTAGTGACGCTATCCCGAGGAGGACACCTAAAGGCGAGTCGTAATGGCCTCATCTTCGGCAGGCTCCTCCGGTTTTTTTTTACTACGTGCTCATTCTTTTAGTGACGCTATCCCGAGGAGGACACCTAAAGGCGAGTCGTAATGGCCTCATCTTCGGCAGGCTCCTCCGGTTTTTTTTTACTACGTGCTCATTCTTTTAGTGACGCTATCCCGAGGAGGACACCTAAAGGCGAGTCGTAATGGCCTCATCTTCGGCAGGCTCCTCCGGTTTTTTTTTACTACGTGCTCATTCTTTTAGTGACGCTATCCCGAGGAGGACACCTAAAGGCGAGTCGTAATGGCCTCATCTTCGGCAGGCTCCTCCGGTTTTTTTTTACTACGTGCTCATTCTTTTAGTGACGCTATCCCGAGGAGGACACCTAAAGGCGAGTCGTAATGGCCTCATCTTCGGCAGGCTCCTCCGGTTTTTTTTTACTACGTGCTCATTCTTTTAGTGACGCTATCCCGAGGAGGACACCTAAAGGCGAGTCGTAATGGCCTCATCTTCGGCATGCTCCTCAGATTTTTCTTTACGTCGTGCTGACAATCGTTTTTTAAATGGAGGACACCTAAAGGCGAGCCGTAATGGCCTCATATTCGGCAGGCTCCTCCGATTTTTTTTCGGTTTTTTTTTTAGGTCGTGCTTACCATCGTTCTTTAAATGACACTATCCCAAGGAGGACACCTAAAGGCGAGTCGTAATGGCCTCATCTTCGGCAGGCAACTCCGGTTTTTTTCCCGTTTTTTTTACGTCGTGCTAACCGTCGTTCTTTAAATGACGCTATCCCGAGGAGGACACCTAAAGGAGAGCCGTAATGGCCTCATCTTCGGCAGGCTCTTCTGATTTTTTTTTTCCGGTTTCTTTTTTTACATCGTGCTAACCCTCGTTTTTTAAAAGACGCTATGCCGAGGAGGACACCTAAAGGCGAGCCGTAATGGCCTCATCTTCGGCAGGCTGCTCCGATTTTTTTGTTCTGGTTTTTTTACGACGTGCTGACACTCGTTCTTTAAATGACGCTAAACCGAGGAGGTCACCAAAAGGCGAGCCGTAATGGCCTCATCTTCGGCAGGCTCCTCCGATTTTTTTTTTACTACGTGCTGACCCTCGTTGTTTAAATGACTCTATCCTGAGGAGGACACCTAAAGGCGAGCCGTAATGGCCTCATCTTCGGCAGCCTCCTCCATTTTTTTCCAGTTTTTTTTACGTCGTGCTGACTCTCGTTCTTTTAGTGACGCTATCCCGAGGAGGACCCCTAAAGGCGAGCCGTAATGGCCTCATCTTCGGTAGGATCCTCCGGTTTTTTTTTCCAGTTTTTTTTACGTCGTGATGACTCTCGTTCTTTAAATGACGCTATCCCGAGGAGGACACCTAAGGGCGAGCCGTAATGGCCTCATCTTCGGCAGCCTCCTCCATTTTTTTCCAGTTTTTTTTACGTCGTGCTGACTCTCGTTCTTTTAGTGACGCTATCCCGAGGAGGACCCCTAAAGGCGAGCCGTAATGGCCTCATCTTCGGTAGGATCCTCCGGTTTTTTTTTCCAGTTTTTTTTACGTCGTGATGACTCTCGTTCTTTAAATGACGCTATCCCGAGGAGGACACCTAAGGGCGAGCCGTAATGGCCTCATCTTCGGCAGCCTCCTCCATTTTTTTCCAGTTTTTTTTACGTCGTGCTGACTCTCGTTCTTTTAGTGACGCTATCCCGAGGAGGACCCCTAAAGGCGAGCCGTAATGGCCTCATCTTCGGTAGGATCCTCCGGTTTTTTTTTCCAGTTTTTTTTACGTCGTGATGACTCTCGTTCTTTAAATGACGCTATCCCGAGGAGGACACCTAAGGGCGAGCCGTAATGGCCTCATCTTCGGCAGCCTCCTCCATTTTTTTCCAGTTTTTTTTACGTCGTGCTGACTCTCGTTCTTTTAGTGACGCTATCCCGAGGAGGACACCTAAAGGCGAGCCGTAATGGCCTCATCTTCGGCAGGCTCCTCCGGTTTTTTTTTACTACGTGCTGATCCTCGTTGTTTAAATGACGCTATCCCGAGGAGGACACCTAAAGGCGAGCTGTAATGGCCCCATCTTCGGCATGCTCCTCCGATTTTTTTTTCCAGTTTTTTTTACGTCGTGATGACTCTCGTTCTTTAAATGACGCTATCCCGACGAGGACACCAAAAGGTGAGCCGTAATGGCGTCATCTTCGGCAGGCTCCTCTTGTTTTTTTTCTGGTTTTTTTTACGTCGTGCTGACCCTCGTTCTTTAAATGACACTAAACCTAGGAGGACACCAAAAGGCGAGCCGTAATGGCCTCATCTTCGGCAGGCTCCTCTAATTTTTTTATCTGGTTTCTTTTTTTACATCGTGCTAACCCTTGTTTTTTAAATGAAGCTATACCGAGGAGGACACCTAAAGGCGATCCGTAATGGCCTCATCTTCGGCAGGCTGCTCCGATTTTTTTTTTCTGGTTTTTTTACGACGTGCTGACCCTCGTTCTTTAAATGACACTAAACCGAGGAGGACACCAAAAGGCGAGCCGTAATGGCCTCATCTTCGGCAGCCTCCTCCATTTTTTTCCAGTTTTTTTTACGTCGTGCTGACTCTCGTTCTTTTAGTGACGCTATCCCGAGGAGGACACCTAAAGGCGAGCCGTAATGGCCTCATCTTCGGCAGGCTCCTCCGGTTTTTTTTTACTACGTGCTGATCCTCGTTGTTTAAATGACGCTATCCCGAGGAGGACACCTAAAGGCGAGCCAAAATGGCCTCATCTTCGGCAGGCTCTTCCGGTTTT
>NW_015496166.1:5709-12566 GCF_000816755.2 Arachis ipaensis
ACGTGCTGACCCTCGTTCTTTAAATGACGCTATCCCGAGGAGGACACCAAAAGGCGAGCCGTAATGGCCTCATATTCGGCAGGCTCCTCCGATTTTTTTTCGGTTTTTTTTACATCGTACTTACCATCGTTCTTTAATTGACACTATCCCAAGGAGGACCCCTAAAGGCGAGCCGTAATGGCCTCATCTTCGGTAAGCTCCTCCGGTTTTTTCCTGTTTTTTTTATTACGTCGTGCTAACCCTCGTTCTTTAAATGACGCTATGCCGAGGAGGACACCTAAAGGCGAGCCGTAATGGCCTTATCTTCGAAGGCTGCTCCAATTTTTTTTTTTCTGGTTTTTTTTACGACGTGCTGACCCTCGTTCTTTAAATGATGCTAAACCGAGGAGGTCACCAAAAGGCGAGCCGTAATGGCCTCATCTTCGGCAGGCTCCTCCAATTTTTTCCGGTTTTTTTTACGTCATGCTAACTCTCGTTCTTTAAATGACGCTATCCCGAAGAGGACACCTAAAGGCGAGCCGTAATAGCCTCATCTTCGGCAGGCTCCTCCGGTTTTTTTTACTACGTGCTGACCCTCGTTGTTTAAATGACGCTATCCCGAGGAGGACACCTAAAGGCGAGCCAAAATGGCCTCATCTTCGGCAGGCTCCTGTTTTTTTTCCAGTTTTTTTTACGTCGTGTGGACCCTCGTTCTTTAAATGATGCTAGACCGAGGAGGAGAACTAAAGGTGAGTCGTAATGGCCTCATCTTCGGCAGGTCCTCCGTTTTTTTCCGGTTTTTTTTACGTTGTGCTGACTCACGTTCTTTAAATGATGCTATCTCGAGGAGGACACCTAAAGGCGAGCCGTAATGGCCTTATCTTCGGCAGACTCCTCCGGTTTTTTTTTACTACGTGCTGACCCTCGTTCTTTAAATGACGCTATGTCGAGGAGGACACCTAAAGGCGAGCCGTAATGGCCTCATCTTCGGCAGGCTCCTCCGATTTTTTTCCGGCTTTTTTTACGTCGTGCTGACCCTCGTTTTTTAAATGACGCTATTCCGAGGAGGACACCTAAAGGTGAGCCGTAATGGCCTCATCTTCGGCAGGCTCCACCGATTTTTTTCCGGTTTTTTTTACGTCGTGTTGACCCTCGTTCTTTAAATGATGCTATCCCGAGGAGGACACCTAAAGGCGATCAGTAATGGCCTCATCTTCGGCAGGGTCCTCTGTTTTTTTTTCTGGTTTTTTTACGTCGTGCTGACTCTCGTTCTTTAAATCATGCTAACCCGAGGAGGATGCCTAAAGCCGAGCCGTAATGGCCTCATCTTCGGTAGACTCCTCCGGTTTTTTTTTACTACGTGCTGATCGTCGTTCTTTAAATAACGCTATGCCGAGGAGGACACCTAAAGGCGAGTCGTAATGGCCTCATCTTCGGAAGGCTCCTCCGATTATTTTTTTTCCAGTTTTTTTTTACGTCGTGATGACCCTCGTTCTTTAAATGAATTTATCCCGAGGAGGACACCTAAAGGCGAGCCGTAATGGCCTCATCTTTGGCAGGCTCCTCTGGTTTTTTTTTTACTACGTGCTGACCCTCGTTGTTTAAATGACGCTATGCCGAGGAGGACACCTAAAGTCGAGCCGTAGTGGAATCATCTTCGGCATTCTCCTCTGATTTTTTTTTACGTCGTGCTGACCATTATTTTTTAAATGAAGATATCTCGAGGAGGACACCTAAAGGCGAGCCGTAATGGCCTCATCTTCGGAAGCCTCCTCCGGTTTTTTTTTACTACGTGCTGACCCTCGTTCTTTAAATGACGTTAAACCGAGGAGGACACCAAAAGGCGAGCCGTAATGGCCTTATCTTCGGCAGGCTCCTCCGATTTTTTTTCTGGTTTTTTTTACATCGTGCTGACCTTCGTTCTTTGTTTTTTTTATTACGTCGTGCTAACCCTCGTTCTTTAAATGACGTTAAACCGAGGAGGACACCAAAAGGCGAGCCGTAATGGCCTTATCTTCGGCAGGCTCCTCCGATTTTTTTTCTGGTTTTTTTTACATCGTGCTGACCTTCGTTCTTTGTTTTTTTTATTACGTCGTGCTAACCCTCGTTCTTTAAATGACGTTAAACCGAGGAGGACACCAAAAGGCGAGCCGTAATGGCCTTATCTTCGGCAGGCTCCTCCGATTTTTTTTCTGGTTTTTTTTACATCGTGCTGACCTTCGTTCTTTGTTTTTTTTATTACGTCGTGCTAACCCTCGTTCTTTAAATGACGTTAAACCGAGGAGGACACCAAAAGGCGAGCCGTAATGGCCTTATCTTCGGCAGGCTCCTCCGATTTTTTTTCTGGTTTTTTTTACATCGTGCTGACCTTCGTTCTTTGTTTTTTTTATTACGTCGTGCTAACCCTCGTTCTTTAAATGACGTTAAACCGAGGAGGACACCAAAAGGCGAGCCGTAATGGCCTTATCTTCGGCAGGCTCCTCCGATTTTTTTTCTGGTTTTTTTTACATCGTGCTGACCTTCGTTCTTTGTTTTTTTTATTACGTCGTGCTAACCCTCGTTCTTTAAATGACGTTAAACCGAGGAGGACACCAAAAGGCGAGCCGTAATGGCCTTATCTTCGGCAGGCTCCTCCGATTTTTTTTCTGGTTTTTTTTACATCGTGCTGACCTTCGTTCTTTGTTTTTTTTATTACGTCGTGCTAACCCTCGTTCTTTAAATGACGTTAAACCGAGGAGGACACCAAAAGGCGAGCCGTAATGGCCTTATCTTCGGCAGGCTCCTCCGATTTTTTTTCTGGTTTTTTTTACATCGTGCTGACCTTCGTTCTTTGTTTTTTTTATTACGTCGTGCTAACCCTCGTTCTTTAAATGACGCTAAACCGAAGAGGACACCTAAAGGCAAGCCGTAATGGCCTCATCTTCGGCAGGCTCCTCCTATTTTTTTTCCGGTTTTTTTTACGTCGTGCTGTCCCTCGTTCTTTAAATGACGCTAACCCGAGGAGGACACCTAAAGGCGAGCCGTAAAGGCCTCATATTCGGCAGGCTCATCCAATTTTTTTTCGATTTTTTTTTACATCATGCTTACCATCGTTCTTTAAATGACATTATTCCAAGAAGGACACCTAAAGGTGAGCCGTAATGGCCTCATCTTCGGCAGGCTCCTCCGGTTTTATCCTATTTTTTTTTACGTCGTGCTAACCCTCGTTCTTTAAATGACGCTATCACGAGTATGGACACCTAAAGGTGAGCCGTAATAGCCTCATCTTCGGCAGGCTCCTCTGATTTTTTTTTCGGTTTCATTTTTACATCGTGATGACCCTCGTTTTTTTAATGACGCTATGCCGAGGAGGACACCTAAAGGCGAGCCGTAATGGCCTCATCTTCGGCAGGCTCTTCCGGTTTTTTTTTTACTACGTGTTGACCCTCGTTGTTTAAATGACGCTATCCCGAGGAGGACACCTAAAGGCGAACCGTAATGGCCTCATCTTCGGCAGACTCCTCCGATTTTTTTTCTGTTTTTTTTTACGTCGTGCTGACCCTCGTTCTTTAAATGACGCTTTGCCAAGGAGGACACCTAAAGGCGAGCCGTAATGGCCTCATCTTCGGCAGGCTCCTCCTGTTTTTTTTCTGGTTTTTTTTACGTCGTGCTTACCCTCGTTCTTTAAATGACGCTAAACCGAAGAGGACACCTAAAGGCAAGCCGTAATGGCCTCATCTTCGGCAGGCTCCTGTTTTTTTTCCGTTTTTTTTTACGTCGTGCGGACCCTCGTTCTTTAAATGACGCTAGACCGAGGGGGACAACTAAAGGTGAGCCGTAATGGCCTCATCTTCGGCAGGCTCCTGTTTTTTTTCCGTTTTTTTTTACGTCGTGCGGACCCTCGTTCTTTAAATGACGCTAGACCGAGGGGGACAACTAAAGGTGAGCCGTAATGGCCTCATCTTCGGCAGGCTCCTGTTTTTTTTCCGTTTTTTTTTACGTCGTGCGGACCCTCGTTCTTTAAATGACGCTAGACCGAGGGGGACAACTAAAGGTGAGCCGTAATGGCCTCATCTTCGGCAGGCTCCTGTTTTTTTTCCGTTTTTTTTTACGTCGTGCGGACCCTCGTTCTTTAAATGACGCTAGACCGAGGGGGACAACTAAAGGTGAGCCGTAATGGCCTCATCTTCGGCAGGCTCCTGTTTTTTTTCCGTTTTTTTTTACGTCGTGCGGACCCTCGTTCTTTAAATGACGCTAGACCGAGGGGGACAACTAAAGGTGAGCCGTAATGGCCTCATCTTCGGCAGGCTCCTGTTTTTTTTCCGTTTTTTTTTACGTCGTGCGGACCCTCGTTCTTTAAATGACGCTATCCCGAGGAGGACACCTAAAGGCGAGCTGTAATGGCCTCATCTTCGGCAGGCTCCTGTTTTTTTTCCGTTTTTTTTTACGTCGTGCGGACCCTCGTTCTTTAAATGACGCTAGACCGAGGGGGACAACTAAAGGTGAGCCGTAATGGCCTCATCTTCGGCAGGCACCTCCATTTTTTTTCTGGTTTTTTTTACGTCGTGCTGACTCTCGTTCTTTAAATGATGCTATCCTGAGGAGGACACCTAAAGGCGAGCCGTAATGGCCTTGTCTTCGGCAGACTCCTCTAGTTTTTTTCTTACTACGTGCTGACCCTCGTTCTTTAAATGACGCTATGCCGAGAAGGACACCTAAAGGTGAGCCGTGATGGCCTCATCTACGGCAGGCTCCTCCAATTTTTTTCCGGCTTTTTTTACGTCGTGCGGACCCTCGTTTTTTAAATGACGCTATCTCGAGGAGGACACCTAAAGGCGAGCCGTAATGGCTTCATCTTCGGCACGCTCCTCTGGTTTTTTTTTTACTACGTGCTGACCCTCGTTGTTTAAATGACGCTATGCCGAGGAGGACACCTAAAGGCGAGCCGTAGTGGAATCATCTTCGGCATTCTCCTCCGATTTTTTTTACGTCGTGCTGACCATTGATTTTTAAATGACGATATCTCGAGGAGGACACCTAAAGGCGAGCCGTAATGGCCTCATCTTCGGCAGCCTCCTCCAGTTTTTTTTTACTACGTGCTGACCCTCGTTCTTTAAATGACACTATCCCGAGGAGGACACGTAAAGGCGAGCCGTAATGGCCTCATATTCGGCAGGCTCCTCCGATTTTTTTTTGGTTTTTTTGTTTAAGTCGTGCTGACCATCGTTCTTTAAATGACGCTATCCCAAGGAGGACACCTAAAGGCAAGCCATAATGGCCTCATCTTTGGCAGGCTCCTCTGGTTTTTTTCCCTTTTTTTTACGTCGTGCTAACCCTCGTTCTTTAAATGACGCTATCCCAAGGAGGACACCTAAAGGCGAGCCGTAATGGCCCGATTTCGGCAGGCTCCTCCGTTTTTTTTTCCCATTTTTTTTACGTCGTGCTGACCCTCGCTCTTTAAATGACGCTATGCCGAGGAGGACACCAAAAGGCGAGCCGTAATGGCCTCATCTTCGGCAGGCTCCTGCTATTTTTTTTCCGGTTTTTTATTTACGTCGTGCTTACCCTCGTTCTTTAAATGACGCTAAACAAAGGAGGACACCTAAAGGTGAGCCGTAATGGCCACATCTTCGGCAGGCTCCTACTGTTTTTTTTCCGGTTTTTTTTACGTCGTGCTGTCCCTCGTTCTTTAAATGACGCTAACCCGAGGAGGACTCCTAAAGGCGACCTGTAATGGCCTCATATTCGGCAGGCTCCTCCAATTTTTTTTCGTTTTTTTTTACGTCGTGCTGACCATCGTTCTTTAAATCACACTATACCAAGGAAGATACCTAAAGGCGAGCTGTAATGGCCTCATCTTCGGCAGGCTCCTCCGGTTTTTTCCCATTTTTTTTACGTCATGCTAACCCTCGTTCTTTAAAGGACGCTATCCCGAGGAGGACACCTAAAGGCGAGCCGTAATGGCCTCATCTTCGGCAGGCACCTCCTGTTTTTTTCCGGAATTTTTTTTACATCGTGCTGACCTTCGTTCTTTAAATGACGCTAAACTGAAGAGGACAATAAAAGGCGAGCCGTAATGGCCTCATCTTCGCCAGGCTCTTCCATTTTATTTCGATTTTTTTTACGTCGTGCTGACTCTCGTTCTTTAAATGACGCTATCCCGAAGAGGACACCTAAAGACGAGCGATAATGGCCTCATCTTCGGCAGGCTCCTCCTATTTATTTTCCGGTTTTTTTTACGTCGTGCTGTCCCTCGTTCTTTAAATGACGCTAACCCGAGGAGGACACCTAAAGGCGAGCCGTAATGGCCTCATCTTCAGCATGCTCCTCAGATTTTTCTTTACGTCGTGCTGACAATCATTTTTTAAATGATGCTATCTCAAGGAGGACACCTAAAGGCGAGCCGTAATGGCCTCAAGTTCGGCAGGCTCCTCCAGTTTTTTTTTACTACGTGCTGACCCTCCTTCCTTAAATGACGCTATCCCGAGGAGGACACCTAAAGGCGAGCCGTAATGGCCTCATCTTCTAATTTTTTTTCGATTTTTTTTTACATCGTGCTTACCATCGTTTTTTAAATGACATTATTCCAAGGAGGACACCTAAAGGTGAGCCGTAATGGCCTCATCTTCGGCAGGCTCCAACGGTTTTATCCTGTTTTTTTTTACGTCGTGCTAACCCTCGTTCTTTAAATGACGCTATCACGAGTATGGACACCTAAAGGTGAGCCGTAATAGCCTCATCTTCGGCAGGCTCCTCTGATTTTTTTTTCGGTTTCATTTTTACATCGTGATGACCCTCGTTTTTTTAATGACGCTATGCCGAAGAGGACACCTAAAGGCGAGCCGTAATGGCCTCATCTTCGGCAGGCTCCTCCGGTTTTTTTTTTTACTACGTGTTGA
>NW_015496166.1:14149-14312 GCF_000816755.2 Arachis ipaensis
CTAAAGGCGAGCCGTAATGGCCTCATCTTCGGCATGCTCATAAGATTTTTCTTTACGTCGTGCTGACAATCGTTTTTTAAATGATGCTATCTCGAGGAGGACACCTAAAGGCGAGCCCTAATGGCCTCATCCTCGGCAGGCTCCTCCGGTTTTTTTTTTTACT
>NW_015496167.1:0-603 GCF_000816755.2 Arachis ipaensis
ATGGAGGAGATGGAGGTGTGTGAATGGTTCGGCCACTGGGGGTTTAAGGTGGTTATGATGTGTGAAAAGGAAGGAGTGATAGTTTGAATTTGAGTGGGTGGGTGTAGGTGGGTGTATGATGGTTTTGGAGGGGAATTGGAGGTGATTGGTGGAGGTTATTTTGGGGAAGAGAGTTATGAAAAGGTGTGAAGAATAGAGAAGAAAATGTGGGGATCCTGTGGGGTCCACAGATCCTGAGGGGATCCTGTGGGGTCCATAGATCCTGAGGGGATCCTGTAGGGTTCACAGATCAAGTGGGGTCAAGGACTTAACATCCCTGCTCCAATTAGGAGTGTAAAACGCTCTTGCTGTGCAATCCTGGCGTTTAACGCCAGACTGCTGCCTGTTTCTGGCGTTAAACGCCAAAATGTAGCTTGTTTCTGGTGTTTAACACCAGGTAGATGCTTGTTTCTGGCATTAAACGCCAGCTTGGTGCTTGTTTCTGGCGTTAAATGCCAGACAGATGCTTGTTTCTGGCGTTTCACGCCAGCATGCCTCTCCTCCAGGGTGTGCTATTTTCAATGCTGTTTTTCATTCTGTTTTTGATTTTTCAGTAGTTTTTGT
>NW_015496167.1:4965-6577 GCF_000816755.2 Arachis ipaensis
TTCATCCAATCATTCCTACTCCTTTCCATGGCAAGCTTTATGTAGGGCATCACCGTTGTCAATGGCTACATCCCATCCTCCCTGTGAAAATGGTCCAATGCGCTGTCACTGCATGGCTAATCATCTGTCGGTTCTCGATCATACTGGAATAGCATTTACTATCCTTTTGCATCTGTCACTACGCCCAGCACTCGCGAGTTTGAAGCTCGTCACAACCATCCCTTCCCATATCCTACTCGGAATACCACAGACAAGGTTTAGACTTTTCGGATCTCAGGAATGGCCATCCATGGGTTCTAACTTATACCACGAAGATTCTAATATCTCGAACTCGGTCCTCTGTATTAGATATCTAAGAGATACTCATTCTAGCTTATTTGCATGTAGAACGGAAGTGTTTGTCAGGCACGCGTTCATAGGTGAGAATGATGATGAGCGTCACATAATTGTCACATTCATCATGTTCTTGGGTGCGAATGGATATCTTAGAGAAGGAATAAGCTTGAATTGAATAAAAAAAGAGTAGTACTTTGTATTAATTCATGAGGAACAACAGAGCTCCACACCTTAATCTATGGAGTGTAGAAACTCTACCGTTGAAAATACATAAGTGATAAGGTCCAGGCATGGCCGAATGGCCAGCCCCCTAAACGTGATCAAAGGATCAAAAGGTAATCCAAAGATGATTCAAAGATGATCCAAAGATGTAAATACAATAGTAAAAAGTCCTATTTATACTAAACTAGTTACTAGGGTTTACAGAAATAAGTAAATGATGCAGAAATCCACTTCCGGGGCCCACGTGGTGTGTGCTTGGACTGAGCATTGAGCTTTACACGTGTAGAGGCTTCTCTTGGAGTTGAACGCCAGTTTGTAACCTGTTTCTGGCGTTTAACTCCACTTTGCAACCTATTTCTGGCGTTTGACTCCAGAATGCAGCATGGAACTGGCGTTGAATGCCAGTTTGCGTCATTAAAACTCAGGCAAAGTATAAACTATTATATATCGATGGAAAGCCCTGGATGTCTACTTTCCCACGCAATTGAGAGAGCACCATTTGAAGTTCTGTAGCTCCAGAAAATCCACTTTGAGTGCAGAGAGGTCAGAATCCAACAGCATCTGTAGTCCTTTTTCTACCTGAATCTGATTTTTGCTCAAGTCCCTCAATTTCAGCCAGAAATTACCTGAAATCACAGAAAAACACACAAACTCATAGTAAAGTCCAGAAATGTGATTTTTATTTAAAAACTAATAAAAATATAATAAAAACTAACTAAATTATACTAAAAACTATGTAAAAATAATGCCAAAAAGCGTATAAATTATCCGCTCATCACATATGCAAAGAGATTCAAGATAACAAGGTGTTCAAAGAGGAGGTGCGAGCTAATCTAAAAAACCAGGGAGACACCATTCAGAGGCTAGAATTTCAAGTGGGATACCTCTCTGAGAAGATTCCCAAACCCACTGACAGCTTCCCAAGTGACACAGAGAAAAACCCGAGAGGTGAAGCAAAGAAAGTAAGATGGGAAGATGATGCCAAGGCATCTTAGGCTAGTTTCACTAGCATTTTTCTGTTAGTTTTAGTTGTTTTATGCATTTTCTTGAGCTT
>NW_015496167.1:6942-7213 GCF_000816755.2 Arachis ipaensis
TCGACCAAGTTCTCTCCTCCAGGGTTGCTCTCTCCATTTCCACGTTTAAGCTCCAGTTTGACCTCAAACTGGAGCTTAAACATGTTCGACACCTCCAGGGCTACTCTTCTAAGCTTCCACGTTTAACCTCCAGTTTAACTTTAAACTGGAGGTTAAACGTGTTCGACCTCCAGGATGCCTCCTTCCATTCCCACGTTTAACCTCCAGTTTAACCTTAAACTGGAGGTTAAACGTGTTCGACCTCCAGGATGCCTCCTTCCATTCCCACGTT
>NW_015496167.1:8566-9449 GCF_000816755.2 Arachis ipaensis
AAGTTTATGGCGCCGTTGCCGGGGATTGGTTTTCGATTGACAATTCTCAAATTGGAAGCTAACTAGATTGAGCAATTTTTTTTGCTTTGTTAATTCTGTTCAAGTTACTTGTTGAATTTTAATTTCTGCACTCGGTTACATGCTTTCTTTCTTTATGCGTTTAAATTCAAGCAACTAACTCACTGACTCACTAACTGTTTGAATTAATTCCTCAATTGCTCTAACCATACTCTTCCATTAACCAAGAGTATTTCACTTGTTTGTGCTTGTGCTGTGTTCTTGTATGACAGGTAGGAGAGGAGAGACATCAACTCCTCCATATACCGAACCAGAGAGGACCCTTCATAGACTGAGAAGGGAAGCAAGAGGGAAGAGAGTACTGGGAGAAGAAGAATCTGAAGGAGAATCTGAGGATAATTTTGAGGAAGCTTTAGATCTCAACATGGATAGAGAAGTTCACAACCATGAGAGAGCTGATGGAAACCATGCTATTCCTGAGAGGAGGGTTCTTAGTTCATACATAAACCCAACCTCTGGGAATTGTGGTAGTAGCATCCAGAAACCACCCATTCAGGCCAACAATTTTGAGCTCAAACCACAGCTAATATCACTTGTGGAGAATCATTGTTCATTTGGGGGAAGTGCTAATGAAGACCCAAACCAACATCTCACAAAATTCCTGAGAATTTGTGACACTGTGAAGTCCAATGGAGTCCAGGAAGATGCCTATAAACTGTTTTTGTTCCCATTTTCACTTAGGGACAAAGCAGCTAAGTGGCTGGAATCATTCCCAAGGGGGAGTCTAACAACTTGGGATGAGGTGGAAAGCAAGTTTCTGGCACGTTTCTACCCCCCACAAAAGGTCAATAGGCTTCGATCTGAG
>NW_015496167.1:14034-14196 GCF_000816755.2 Arachis ipaensis
CCTTCATTGTGAACGGTCAAAGACTCAAACATTACTTGGGAGATGTGGAGGAGAAGGACAAGGTTAAATATCACCTCAACTAAGGAAGCTGACCGTCAAGCTAATGACGTTAAAGAAGCGCTTGTTGGGAGGCAACCCAACCTGAGGTAATACCCTTTTGCT
>NW_015496168.1:0-619 GCF_000816755.2 Arachis ipaensis
TCTATTCTCCAACTCTCAAAATTTCTCAGAAAACTCTTGACTAATAAAATAGCACTCTTTTGTCAACTGGTTGGGAGACGAACTGGAGTTCATACTCCCAGTATTTTATTCTAAAATTTGTGACAACCCTTTCTAAATTTATAAGCAGATTTTTGCTGTTAAAAACTGTACTTGCAACATATTTCTTATATTATTTTCTTAATTGGCTGATTTTTTCCTCCATCGATTTTTGGCGCCGTTGCCGGGGAGTGATGAGCGAGATTTTGTCGTGTCGGTATAGAATTTCACACAAAATGAATGAATTCTCGTTGCAAGTATAGTTCTACACCAACAAAGAATCCTCTCAATCAAAAATTTGAGTTGTCACAAGTAACAAACCCCAATGAAAAATAACTTAACTATTTAAACTCCAGGTCGTCTCACAAGAAATTGCAATGAAGTGCTCAATTATTGGCTATAAAGATCAAGGGGGGGTTTGGTTGATAAGAGGACAAGAAAATAAATGGCAAGAAAAGTAAAGAGAGCAATTAAAGAAAGTAAGTAATAAAGAGAGACATTCATGGCAAGGTTGAGATCATAGGCTTTCTATCCTAGTCATGCAATGATTAATTCATCTTAT
>NW_015496168.1:2052-2309 GCF_000816755.2 Arachis ipaensis
GCTCTAGTCGCTCAAGTGTATGGGGTTGATTCACTCAATTCTCCCCTAATCATGCTTTCCAAGATTTGTTTTTCATCTAACTATCAACAATTATTTCATGCATGCATACAAATATCATGAGGACTTTCCCATAGGTTGTAATGGGGATAGGGTCAAGGTATGATGCATATGGTCAAGTGGGCTTGAGATTTGAATCTTTGATTAACTTAAGCTCTCACCAAACATTTATAACAACCTATACAACTCTAATACACAAC
>NW_015496168.1:5212-5560 GCF_000816755.2 Arachis ipaensis
TGCACATCCTCATTGTAGCTCCCATTTCCTACAACATAATTTAAACCAAACTCATAGCCAAAGTGATGAGAATTCATAGTAGCAAGAGAAAATAAAGCAAATACTAATAAGAACTAATAAAAACTAACTCCTAAAACAAGCAAAAAGTAGCAAAGACGCATATTAACATATATACAATAGCCAATAACATAACACCATTGCAACTCCCCGGTAACGACACCATTTTGATGAGCGAGATTTTGTCGTGTCGGTATAGAATTTTACACCAAATGAATGAATTCTCGTTGCAAGTATAGTTCTACACCAACAAAGAATCCTCTCAATCAAAAATTTGAGTTGTCACAAGTA
>NW_015496168.1:7126-7437 GCF_000816755.2 Arachis ipaensis
AAGTGGTTCCTACTAGTTCACCAGTCTCTTCTGAAGGCGAATCTGAAGCGGCATTCGAGGAAGAAACAAGTTCCTCTACTACTGATTCTGTTGATTTACGTGCAGTTAATATGGCAGAGCGCAGGAGGATTACTCTCCAGAAAGCAGGAGCTCCAGACTTTACACTGCAATCGTATCAAGTGCGTCACTCAAATCTGGCTGCAGATTTTGAACTGAAGACTGCGCTAATCAACTTAATGCCTAAGTTTCATGGATTACCTGCTCAGGAGCCTATCAAGCACCTCAGTGATTTTTAGACAGCCTGTTCTACT
>NW_015496168.1:8230-10428 GCF_000816755.2 Arachis ipaensis
ATGGCAACTGATCTCACACAAACTCTGTGTGAGATGACCAACCTACTGAAGCAGATACATCTGAATCAATAACAACCTCAGGCCTCTCCCATCACAACAGAGTCAACAGTTGGTTCCTCAAAGAGTATGCGGAATATGTGCCGATTATACTCATTACACTGATGAGTGTCCGTAGCTCCAACAAGAAGACAGCACCTTGGCAGCTACTCATAATTTCTAAGAATGCCCGAATCAAGGATACTATCAACAAGTCGTAAATTACATCCAAGGTGGAAACTACAGTCATGGTTGGCAAGACAACTCTAATCATGGATGGAGAGATAATTCCAACCAGGGATGGAGGGACAACTACAACAGAGGAGGCAGAGACAAAAATGGAAATTAGAGGTGGAACAACAACAACAACAACAACAGACAACAAAACCAGAACCAGTCTTACAGAGCACCTCCCCAAAGGAAGTCTGATGAGCGGATAATTTATACGCTTTTTGGCATTGTTTTTACATAGTTTTTAGTATGATTTAGTTAGTTTTTAGTATATTTTTATTAGTTTTTAAATAAAAATCAGATTTTTGGACTTTACTATGAGTTTGTGTGTTTCTCTGTGATTTCAGGTACTTTCTGACTGAAATTGAGGGACTTGAGAAAAAATCTGATTCAGAGGCTGAAGAAGGACTGCAGATGCTGTTGGATTCTGACCTCCCTGCACTCGAAGTAGATTTTTTGGAGCTACAAAAACCCAATTGGCGCGCTCTCAATTGCGTTGGAAAGTAGACATCCAGGGATTTCCGGCAATATATAATAGTCCATACTTTGCCTAAGTTTAGATAACGCAAGCTGGCGTTCAACGCCAGCTCCCTGCCCTATTCTAGAGTTAAATGCCAGAAATAGGTTGCAAAGCAGAGTTAAACACCAGAAACAAGTTACAAACTGGCGTTCAACTCCAAGGAAGACCTCTACACGTGAAAGCTTCAATGCTCAGCCCAAGCACACATCAAGTGGGCCCAGAAGTGGATTTCTGCATCATTTACTTATTCTCTATAAACCTTAGTAATTTGTTTAGTATAAATAGGAACTTTTACTATGGTATTTAAATCTTTTGGATATTTTATGTTCAGAGATCATGTTTGGGGAGGCTGTCCATTCAGCCATGTCTAGACCTTGTTCTTATGTATTTTCAACGGTGAAGTTTTCGGAAAGTCTAAACCTTGTCTGTGGTATTTCGAGTAGGATCTAGGAAGGGATGACTGTGACGAGCTTCAAACTCGCAAGTGCTGGGTGTACTGACAGACGCAAAAGGATCAATGGATCCTATTACAACATGATCGAGAACCGACAGATGATTAGCCGTGCGGTGACAGTGTATTTGGACAATTTTCACTGAGAGGACGGGATGTAGCCATTGACAACAGTGATGCCCAACATACAGCTAGCCATGGAAAGGAGTATGAATGATTGGATGAAAGCAATAGGAAAGCAGAGGTTCAGAAGGAACAAAAGCAACTCCATACGCTTATCTGAATTTCTCACCAATGAATTACATAAGTATTTCTATCCTATTTTATATTTTAATTATCAAATCTCCATAACCATTTGAATCCGCCTAACTGAGATTTACAAGGTGACCATAGCTTGCTTCAAGCCGACAATCTCCGTGGGATCGATCCTTACTCAAGTAAGGTTTATTACTTGGACGACCCAGTGCACTTGCTGGTTTGTTGTGCGAAGTTGTGAAAAAGAATTAAGATTATGAACGTGCGCACCAAGTTTTGGCGCCGTTGATGGTGTTGTGATGAGCGGATAATTTATACGCTTTTTGGCATTGTTTTTACATAGTTTTTAGTATGATTTAGTTAGTTTTTAGTATATTTTTATTAATTTTTAAATAAAATCACATTTCTGGACTTTACTATGAGTTTGTGTGTTTTTCTATGATTTCAGGTAATTTCTGGCTGAAATTGAGGGACTTGAGCAAAAATCTGATTCAGAGGCTGAAGAAGGACTGCAGATTTGTTTTGGAGCTACAGAAACCCAATTGGCGCGCTCTCAATTGCGTTGAAAAAAATTTGAAAAAGATAGATTTGTTTTGAAAAGGATTTGAAAAGAAGTTGAAGAAGAATTGAGGAAAATTTAATTTTAGGATTAAGATATTTTTAATATTTTTGGAAAAGAGATTGAAAAATGAAAGTATGGGAACA
>NW_015496168.1:12054-12285 GCF_000816755.2 Arachis ipaensis
ACGTGAACTCTAACTTGGGAAGAAGGGTGTTTGGAGCGTTAGTGACAAAGGTAAGTGTCACTAACGCTCTCGAAGTTGAGGTATACCCACGTTAAGAGTCACGTTAGCTACACTAACGTGAACTCTAACGTAGGGAAGAAGGGGCCAAGAGCAACGTTATTGGCAAAGGTAAACGCCAATAACGCTCGCGATGGATCAAGAGGCAACGTTAGTGCCACTAACGTTGAAGTT
>NW_015496168.1:13991-14172 GCF_000816755.2 Arachis ipaensis
GAAGATGCCCGCCAGATATGTTCAATGAATGGGTGCAGCTGCACATTTTCTATGAAGGTCTTTCTTATGAATCAAAGAAGGTAGTAGAGCACTCATCCGAGGGATCTCTGAACAAGAAGAAGACCATTGAAGAAGCCATAGATGTCATTGAGACTGTAGCTGAGAATGACTACTTCTATGC
>NW_015496169.1:0-1361 GCF_000816755.2 Arachis ipaensis
AAGTAAAGAGCTTTTCCAAGTTTTACAAGAACTCAAATAGAACATGGGTCATACTTCCGTTCCACCCAGATTCATAAGATAAAGAACGGAAACAATTATTGAAATATAAATCAAAACATGAATTAAAATAGAAAAATAATATTATCAATCCATACAATAGACAGAGCTCCTAACCTTAACAGTGGAGGATTAGTTGCTCATGGAATATGAAATGTAAATTTGTATGGAGTAATGTTGTGTAATCTGTTCTGCTGGAACCACCCTATTGGGATCCCTTTTATAACTAATCCTAATAATTTAAAAATCAAATTCCTAAAATTAAAATTAAAATAATATCTTTTCCTAAAATAAGATTTGAATTTAAATTCGAATTAATTAACAAGTCTTCAGCTGATGGGTGGGACCACTTGATTTGTCCATTCTGTAGCTTCTAATCTGTGATTTCTGGGCTAAGAACTGGGTCAAAACAGCACAGAAATCGCCCCCAGCATTTTTCTACATTTTCTGCACGTGGCACATGTGACGCGTCCACGTCGTCCACGCGTTCGCGTCATTTGTGCAGATTCTAGTCCACGCGTTCGCGTCAGGCACGCGATCGCGTCATTGCGATTTCCTCCATTCCGCGCGGTCGCGTGAGCCATGTGTCCGCGTCGGTATTCGCTGGTCATCTCCTTGGCTTCTTCTCTTTCTCTGCAGAAACTCCATCAAATTCCGCCAAATGCTACCTAAAATAAACAGTATTTGTACAAAACTCAAAATAGCATCCATAGTGGCTAAAATATAATTAATTCTTAATTAAATTCAACAATTTAGATGCAAATTCACTAGGAAAAGATAGACAAGATACTCACGCATCACAACACCAAACATAAACTGTTGCTTGTCCTTAAGCAACCAAAACTAATAAAAGCTTAGGATGTGAATTTGCATGAGAATGAGAGTTTGATTAAGCTCATGTCTCTTCTTATAGTGGGGTTTATAACTGCAATCCTGAATAGTTTTGGCATCTCACTTTATCCTTTGAAGTTCAGAATGATTGGCATCCATAGGAACTCAGAATTCAGATAGTGTTATTGACTCTCCTCGTTCAGTATGTTGATTCTTGAACACAACTATTTTATGAGTCTTAGCTGTGACCCTAAGCATTTTGTTTTCCAGTATTACCATCGGATATATAAATGTCACAGACACATAACTGGGTGAACCTTTTCAGATTGTGACTCAGCTTTGCTGGAGTCCCCAATTAAAGGTGCTCAGAGTTCTTAAGCACACTCTTTTTACTTTGGATCACGACTTTAACCGCTCAGTCTCAAGCTTTTCACTTGACACCTTCACGCCACAAGTACATGGTTAGGGACAGC
>NW_015496169.1:3668-3866 GCF_000816755.2 Arachis ipaensis
CAATCCTTCAATCCCTGTGGGATCGACCTCACTCCCGTGAGTTATTATTACTTGATGCGACCCGGTGCACATGCCGGTTAGATTTGTGTGTTTGGAATTCGTTTTCCAAAAATACAAATCAAGTTTTTGGCGTCGTTGCCGGGGATTGATTAGATTGACAATGATTAAGTGAGGTGGTGATCTAGATCAAGCACTTTT
>NW_015496169.1:5232-6563 GCF_000816755.2 Arachis ipaensis
TCTCTATTGAGAGACCTTCAAGCTCTCTGCCGAGTGACACAATTCCAAATCCTAAGGAAGAATGCAAGGCAATACAATTAATGAGTAGGAGAACATTGATGAGCAATAATGACACTACAAAGAAGCAAGCAGAGAGCAGCAAAAGGCCAATAGAAGATGAGGAGCAAACAAAGGCAGATGAAACCAAGGATCAAGTTGTGATGCCAAACAAGAGCATTGAGAAACTCAAAGAGAAGGACAACCAACCACACGGTTCAAAAGAGGTGAGTCAGGGACAGCAACAAGTAGGAAAGAGCATCACACCTACACTGCCATATCCCCAGAGGTTCAACAAAGAGGCTAAGGACCAACATTTTCACAAGTTCCTTGAGACTTTTAAAAAGCTGGAAATCAATATTCCCTTTGCTGAAGCACTTGAGCAAATGCCTCTGTATGCCAAGTTTTTTAAGGAGCTTATCAATAAGAAAAGAAGTTGGGATGAGAAAGAAATCATACAGCTTACTGAGGAATGCAGAGCCTTGATTTAAAAAGGGCTTCCTCCTAAGCTTGAGGACCCAGGGAGCTTTTTGCTACCTTGCACCATTGGGGAATTAACCATCACTAAAGCAATGTGCGATCTAGGAGCAAGTATCAACTTAATATCATCCTCCTTGGTAAAAAAGTTGCATATAGAGAAAGTTAAACCAATACAGATATCTCTAGAGCTAGTAGATAAGTCAACGGTATACCCCATGGGTATGATTGAAAACCTTCTGGTCAAGGTGGACAATTTCATATACCCTGCAGATTTTGTGGTTCTGGATTCAGATGGGGATGATGGTGATTCTATTATACTGGGAAGGCCATTCTTGGCCACTGCTAGAGCTATCATAGACATAGAGCAAGGAGAACTAACTCTCAGGATGCATGATAAAAGTGTCACTCTGAAAGTATTACCAGAAGCCCAGTTTAGTAATAGGAGAAGGGACTCTATGGAAATTGACAAGGTGATTTACAACAATATCCCAAGGCAGAAGATTGTGTAGAAGGATGAGAAAGTCCAAGAGGATATTGGAGTATTAGCCACTGAAGAGAGAAATCCCCAAGGTAAGTCTACAGTCATAAAAGAAAGATCAACAAAAAAGGGGATGAAACGCAGAAACAAAAAAAAAGGGGTTGGAAGAACAGGAAGATTCCAACAGAGGGGTTTTCCAAAGGTGACAAAGTGCAATTGATATATCAACAACTGGGAGCAAGCCGACAGACTGATAACTATTACAATGTCAGCAACATACTCTCGTTGGAACATGCTGAAATTGAACACCAGAGAACAAAGAGGAGGATCACAGTCA
>NW_015496169.1:6809-9123 GCF_000816755.2 Arachis ipaensis
TTACCCCTTAAGCAAGAGACAAGTTTGGTGTTCATCAAACTTTGATGCACGGATTTGGGGACACAATTGATCCTTCATGAAGAAAAAAAAAATTTGAAAACACTTCATTTAAACATTTAACCAAGAATGACAGTGGGATTTCAATTTCACTAGTTGGAGGAAGAAACACATATTTTCAACTATATGACCAAACATTAAGTTTGGTGTCCTCCAAGAAAAGCCACGATTCAAATGGATATAAGGAATGATGATTCATATAGTGTTAATGAAAAAAAAAGCACCATTGCCACGGTTTGATAAAGCTAATGTGTGTTGTCTTGTTGTGATGACT
This sequence comes from Arachis ipaensis, assembly GCF_000816755.2. Classification (NCBI taxonomy): domain Eukaryota; kingdom Viridiplantae; phylum Streptophyta; class Magnoliopsida; order Fabales; family Fabaceae; genus Arachis; species Arachis ipaensis. The sequence goes on from NW_015496169.1 coordinate 7,141, forward strand.
AGGTGGTCAAAGAACACTTTATGAAAGAGACAAGACAAAGGAAAGCATAGCATGAGGACAAAATCTCATCACATGCCTCAAAAAGAGAATCTGTCACTCCTTGAGATGATCAGGGCAAAGGCAATTGAAGAAGCAAGATTTGTCTTCATTCATCCCTACATGCACACCTTTGATTCACATAGTATCCAATAGCATCCTAGCCCTTCATTGTTCATTTAAATGACACACCACCTTCAAGCCATGCATATGACCGAATCCTTGCACCACAACCATTTAAACTCCATTCCTTTCATCATTTCTCATCATAATAAGCTCAGCCTCAAATCTCTTCTTGCTCTAAATATACATCAAAATATCCAATATTCTTCACACTCCCTTAAACCTCAAGAGTCTCAAACAACCAAGTGATCATGGCCTCTTCCTCAAGAACCAAACGAAGAAGAGGGAAAGATCCCATGGTGGAGGAGAGCACCCCTGAATATGACCGATGGAGATTCAAATCTCAGTACCATCACATGCAAATTGAATGGATGAATGAGAAGAAGATATATCCAGAAATTCCACTCTTGCTACCGGATGATGGATGCCAAGAAATGAAGGACAAAATTCGAAAGAGGAGGTGGGAGGAACTCATATCACCAATCACCCGGATCAATGCTAATATCATAAGAGAGTTCTATGCCAATGTCTCAAGGCTTGACATGAGTGAGGCCCCAACATACAAGAGCTATGTGCGGGGAGTGGAAGTAGACTTTAGCTCGGATGCAATCAAGAAAGTCTTGGGACTAAAATCAGTCCGCTTTAGTGAACCGGGATACCACCAAAGGGTAAATGGTGATCCGGATTATGATGGGATTGCTAGAGATATTTGTATGGAGAACTCAGAGTGGGAAGGAGATGACAAGAACAAATACAAGTATTTGAAGAGAGTTAACCTTACCCCGGAAGCAAAGGGATGGTATGAGTTGTTGAAAAGATCAATTCTGGGCTCAGTAAACACCTCAGAAGTTAACAAGAATAGAGCTATTATGTTGCATTGCATTATTGTGGGAGGAGAGGTAAAAGTTCATGAAATCCTGGCAAAAGACATTCAAAAGCTTGGTGAGAAGAACTCGGCCGGGTCTTGGTTATACTATCCAAGTACCATTTGGAGGTTGTGTGCAAAGGCTAAAGTAACAATGGAAGAGGAGAATCCAATGTGGTTAAGCCAAGGCATGCCTATAACCATTGAAAGAATGATGATGGCTCCTGAAACACATCAAGGCCAAAGAATACATGGAAGAAGGCAAAGAGAAGAACCAATGGAGGGAGAAGAATTACAAGAGGAAGAAGAGCCACAAGAGGAGGAGGAACAGCAGCACATTCCCCTACATAACAATCTGGACATGACTCAAATACAGGAAGCAATTGGAAGATTATCACAACAGTACATGAGAATTCAAGAAAGGCAAGAGGAATACCATTCACTATACATGAAAAACCAACAAGAACAAGAAGAACGGGAGCTAAGAATGATGAACAAACAAAGTGAATTCGAGTCAAGATTCCTTGTGATGCAAGAAGAACATGCTTTTCAATCTCATGAATCATTTGGAAAGTTGGAACAAATGCAAGCTGAAAATTTGAGGGCTCTCAAAGAGTTCACAACACTCCAAGATGCAAGATATGAAGTCCAAGCCGACTACAACATAAATAGTCAAATAAAACTGAACTATATTGGAGAGCATCTGCACAACATGGATCCAGCTTTTCCAACTTTTGATGAATTCTTCAAAAGGAGAAGTGAGATAGAAGTAAGCAATGCAATGAAGCTTGAAGATAGAGTAGAGGAAGCGATAAATAGAGCTGGTTTCTGGCGGGATCAACAGACAACAGACATGGACACAAGGAACACCAGCAACCAGGTGTATGAAAGAAGAAAGAAAAAGCATGACAAATAAAAGGTGGACTTGATCCTTGTTCAACACTAAGAAAGCATGCATT
>NW_015496169.1:11342-14087 GCF_000816755.2 Arachis ipaensis
TTTTTATGATTTTTCAGATTATCAATAACATGTCTCATGTTGATCATTCTTTCAAGAGCTAACATATTTAACAGTCTTAAACAACAAATTCAAAAGACATATGCACTGTTCAAGCATTCGTTCAGAAGACAGAAAGCATTGCCACCACATTTAACCAATTAGAATTTCTTTTATTAAACTCGAAATTTTATTGCTTCTTATTCAAAAGATCTACTATTTTATTCATGTTTAATGATGATGAGAAAAATAAACTATAGCTTAATTGGAGATAAAATCAAATAGATACTAATTACTATTCTATGACTTCTAAGGTAAACTTTTTATAAGGACACTGTCACAGAGTTAAGGCAGAAATTGGAAATTAACAACCTTTATTCTGGGGGTATGGGGGTTCCTCTGATCCTTGGGATGCTTGGTATTACAGAAGACTTTTGGCGCTTCAGTTCCCTTAAGTCACGTCCCTGCTCCTCTTGTTCTTTAAACATATGGGTCAGCATTTGACTGTGTTCCTTCTGTTGTTTATTATTTGCTCCATAGCTTCCTGTATCTTGGTGACAGACGTCTCAAGATATTCCCAATATTCCGCTTGAGGAATCTCTGGGAGTAATTCCTGTACTCTCTTCTTGATAAGATCCTCCTGTGCTTGTTGTCTCTCCATTGATGCTTTGGTGATTGACTTTCCAATTAGGATATATTCAGTTATTCCCATCTTGACTCCAGCGTCCTTGCAGAGTAGAGAAATCACGCTTGGATAAGCCAACCTAGCCTCTTTTGAATTTTTGTTAGCAATCTTATAGAGTTCAATGGAAATCAGCTGATGAACCTCCACTTCCTTCCCCGTCATGATGCAATGAATCATCACTGCTCTTTTAACTGTGACTTCAGAACGGTTGCTAGTGGGCAACAAAGAATGCCCAATGAAGTCCAGCCATCCTCTGGCAACTGGTTTGAGATCCTCTCTCTTGAGTTGATTTGGGACGCCCTTTGTGTTGGTGGTCCACCTGGCTCCAGGGATACATATGTCCTCTAGAATCTTATCCAGGCCAATGTCTGCTCTCATCATCCTCCTGTTGAAGGAGTCTGGATCATTCTTTAGCTGAGGTAGCTTTAATATCTCTCTGATCTTGTCAGGGGTGGTATGAACAATCTTTCCCCTGACCATGGTCCGAAATTCGTAGCAGGCAGTTCCAGATAGTCTTTGCTTGTCAGTCTGCCACATATTAGCATAGAACTCCTGGACCATGTTCCTTCCTATTTTCGTTTCAGGATTAGCTAGGACTTCCCAGTTCCTGATTCGAATTTGCTCCTGGATCTCCGGATAATCGTCTTCTTTCAGATCGAATCTAACTTCCGGGATCACTGATCTCAGACCCATTACTTTAAGATAATGGTCTGAATGTTCTTTAGATAAGAACTTCCCTTGATTCCAAAGTGGTTTTGGAACGCTCTCTTTCTTGCCTCTTGGAGTGTATTGTTTTCCTTTGGGAGCCATGATCTTAGTGATCTCGGAAAAACACACCAAACTTAGAGGTTTGCTTGTCCTCAAGCAAAAGAAAAGAAAGGAGAGGGATAGAAGGAGATCGAGGTGCACTTGTTGATGGAGGAGGGGGGAGGCCGAACCCAATTTTAAAGGGGTGGGGGGTGGCTTTTCGAAAAAAAATGGAAGAGATAAGATAAAAAGATTGAGTTGAAAAAGATAAGATAGAAGATAGAGTTTAATTTTGAAAAGATATGATAGATTTTTGAAAAAGATAACTCTGAATTTTGAAATAGATCATATGGATATTTGAAAAAGATATGGATGAGTTGAAAAGATTTTTGAGTGAAAAAGATAGATTTGTTTTCAGAAAAGATTTTGAAAAGAGTTGGATTGAATTTGGAAAGATGGATTTTTAGAAATTAAGGATTTTAGAAATCAGGGTTCTTGATATGCTCATGTAAGAATCATGCATTGAAGCATAAAATTTGAAATTAGAATGGAAATACGTGTGGGATAAATGGATTTGGCTCCTCCCTGTCTTCCTGGCGTTTGAACGCCCAAACACTGCTTGTTTTGGGCGTTCAGCGCCCAAATGCTGATCTCCTGGGCGTTCAGCGCCCATTTGCTGCCATTCCTGGCGTTTAACGCCCAGTGGGTGGCCATTTCTGGCGTTGAACGCCCAAATTGCTACCATTACTGGCGTTCAGCGCCTAGTGGATGCCCATTTTGGGCGCTGAACGCCCAAAATGCCCCTTTACTGGCGTTTTCTTGTCATTGAGCTCCCTATCTCTGTTTTGTGTGAAAATTCCTTCTGTAACCCTGTAAACTTATGCAAATGATTCTTTACCTTAGTGTCAGTAAACTTTATATAAACAAATAAAAAAGAAAAATAGGGCAAAATGCTTAGAGGATTAATGCCCCATGGCTGGGTTGCCTCCCAGCAAGCGCTTTTTTATTGTCTTTAGCTGGACCTTGCTGAGCTTTTAATCTAGCTTCAGCCTTGAGCATTCTTGCTCAAAGTTGCCATCAAGATAATGCTTGATTCTCTGTCCATTGACAATGAACTTCTTATCAGAATCAATATCTTGAAGCTCCACATAACCATATGGTGACACACTTGTAATCACGTATGGTCCCCTCCACCGGGATTTCAATCACTGGCATCACACATTAGCTCAAATGGTAATGTCCAGTCTGGTGCAGAAATGACTGGTGCTGTGACCAGCTTAGCTTTCAGCGTTTCAAACGCCTACAGGCATGCTGTG
>NW_015496170.1:0-3324 GCF_000816755.2 Arachis ipaensis
ACACCTACAACCCTTCTTGGAAGAACCACCCAAATCTTAGGTGGGGAGACAATCACAACCAAAATCAACAACCATGGCAGAAAAACTCAAACCAAAACACTTTAAGAAACAACCAAAACCACAACCAGCAGCAAACTAACCAAAACCCCTACAGAAAACCTCAAAACAACTACCCCAACCCCAACCATTACCAATCTAATAACCAACCCATCAACCAAAATGCCTACCACCCACCATCCACATCTAACAACCCACCACAAACATCACCTGAATCTCAAAGACTCACCAACTTGGAAACCTTGATAGACAAAATGTGGAAACACCAAGAAATGACAACCAAGAACCAAGAAGCCTCCATGAAAAATATGGAAAGGCAAATCGGCCAACTCTCCAAGCAGATTGCCATTGAAAGGCCACCTAACTCACTACCAAGTGACACCATTCCTAATCCTAAAGAGGAGTGCAAGGCAATTCAACTGAGGAGTGGAAAAGTCCTGGTGAAAAATGAAGAAGCGACCAAGAAGTCAAAGGAAAGTGACAAGAAACAAGCTGAAGAAGAGAAAATCAATGACCAGAAGGAGACAGCAAGCAAGCCAACTCAGAATCAAGATCAAGAAAAAGAAGATCAGCCACAAAAATCAAGAAAGGGAAAGGAAGTAATTGAAGAGCCAACTAGGAACTTATCAACAAGAAGAGGAGTTGGCAAGTTAATGAAACTGTACTGCTCACTGAGGAATGCAGAGCACTAATCCAGAAGGGACTTCCTCCCAAACTCGAGGACCCTGGGAGTTTCTTTCTACCCTGTGCCATTGGCAGTATGACCATCAAGAAGGCGATGTGTGACTTGGGAGCTAGTATCAATCTAATGCCTGCCTCCCTAGTGAAAAAGCTAGGCATAAAAGAGGTGAAACCAGTGCAGATGTCTCTAGAATTGGTGGACAAATCAGTGATATGCCCCAGGGGTATAATTAAGAACCTTCTAGTCAAGGTAGATAGATTCATCTTCCCTGTAGATTTTGTGATCCTGGATTCGAATCAGGATGAGGGCGATTCCATTATACTGGGAAGACCGTTTTTAGCCACTGCTAGGGCCATCATAGACATAGAGCAAGGAGAATTAACCCTCAGGATGCATAATGAAAGTATCACTCTGAGTGTACTACCAGAAACACAGAGCAGTAATGAAAAGAAGGATGGTACAGAAACAGACAAGGAGAATCTGCAGTGGAGGGAGGAAATCAACAAGACAAACAACAACTGCCCTCCCAAGCAAGAGATAGATGATACAGCAGGCCAAAAAGAGAAAGAGACTGTGCAAAGTAATGAAGAAGCTCAAGGGAACATTGTAGTATTGGCAACTAAGAAAAAGAATTTCAAAAGGGAGCCTGTTTTAAAAGAAGAAGAGTCAACAAAAGGAAGGAAGAAAAACAAAAATAGAATAAAAAAGGGTTGGAAGAACAAAAAAATTCCAACAGAAGGGCTCTCCAAAGGTGACAAAGTGCAATTAGTCTATCAACAACTGGGAGCAGACCAACAGACTGATGATTACTATACTGTGAGCAAAATATTATCACTAGAACATGCTGAGATAGAGCACCAAGGAACAAAGAAGAAGCTCACGATCAGAGGGGACAAATTGAGGCACTACAGTTATCAACCGCCATAAAAGAGGGAGTCAATGTCAAGCTAGTGACAATAAAAGAGTGCTTGTTGGGAGGCAACCCAACCTGAGGTAGTTTCTTTCCATAGTTATTTCAATAAAGAGGTTAATTAGCCTTATCTACATTGCAAAAAGCTAAGTTTGGTGTTGCACACCAAAATAATATAAGGGAGAATGAAGGATTCTAAGTTTGGTGTTCCACCAAAATCTCATCATAAAACATATTCTCACCCCCTATATAATGCTAGCTTTGAGCATTTAGATAAACTAATTAACTATTCTGCTATTTCAAAATCATTAGTTTATTTCTTGTGAAAAAGAAAAAGAGTTCACATACAATTTGTTGCATGAGAAATATTGGCAAGGAACTAAGTTTGGTGTTCACACACCAAAATAAGTTCGAGAACCCACGCACAAGCTTTGCAGATTTACCAACACCTGAAGGGGTTGAATAGCAAGCAACAATTGAGGAGCAGGCAGAAAAAATAGCCAACAACTTAAAAGAACACCTGAATTACAACTCAAAAGGAGCAAATAAGAAAGAAGAATGGAAAATTGCAACTCCACAGGTTGTAACTATTCTTGATCCTTGTTATTATGTAATGATTTAATTCAGAGAGTCCTTTAAGTCTGGTTGGAATGATTATTTAGTTGCAAGTAGAAGTTAGTTAAGAATAGAACATCTGCATAATAATTGTCATCACTCATTAACTTGAAAAGTTTGTCTTGTCTCCCTTGCTGTTTGAATAAAAGAAAGATGTTTGATTTAGAAAAGTAATTGTTCAATGTTTCAAAAGTTAGAATGAAGTTAGTGGTGGTGTGTGTTTGATTCAACTATTAGCTCATGGAATAAATGTTGCAGAATGACTTGTTTCTTAAAGCTTAAGCTAGTTTTCTGCTATGATCCTTCAAACAATGAAAGCCCCTTGAAAATAAACCAAAACAGAAAGAAAAAGAAAGAAGAAAAGCCAAAAGTTGGCAAAGAAACAAACAATAAGGCTAGACACCAATAGCTTGGACCCTAGGACATATGCCTGTGGTGTTTCTGTACTGGGATATGCTTGGACAAGTAGGTTCTAAGGAGTATCTTAAAACTTGGCAACTTAGATCAACTGATTTGGGATTGTCAACTGAAAGTCCACAATAAAGAGCAGCCTAGCTACAAAACATTTAGTAATCCAAAGAGATGCTGGGCATCAATGATCCTAGGAAGAAAAAGGTGAGCCATGTGTCTGTGGTGAAAAAAAAATGTTGAGTGAAAATAAGCCAAAGGCCACTGCAACATTTGACACCAAGCCTCTAATAGATAATAAGCTCTGAAATGCAAAAGAAAGCAGAAAAAGCTAACAAGGGGATTAAGCAAAAGGGTGAGGAATCATAGCAGCAACCTTGGTGAACCCTTAAGGAATCATAGTTGTTTTGACAGCAAGTAATAAATGAGCTATTTTTGATCTGCATAAAACCCCATAAACAAAAATTCAACTAATTGCCTAATAAGGACATACATGCTTATCTACTTCATTCTATCTTCTCTTATGTTTAAGTGCTTGCTTGGGGACAAGCAAGTTTTAAGTTTGGTGTTGTGATGACATGTCATCTTAGCCTAGTTTCACTAGCATTTTTCTTTGATTTTAGTAGGTTTTATGCACTTTCTTGCACTCTAA
>NW_015496170.1:11835-13113 GCF_000816755.2 Arachis ipaensis
AATACTTGCTCCGAGATCACACATTGCTTTAGTGATTGTCAATTTCCCAATGGTGCAAGGCAACAGGAAGCTTCCTGGGTCTTCAAGCTTGGGAGGAAGCCCCTTTTGATTCAAGGCCCTGCATTCCTCAGCAATCATTATGGTTTCTTTCTCATCCCAGCTTCTTTTCTTGTTGATAAGATCCTTCAGAAACTTGGAATATAGAGGCATTTGCTCAAGTGCTTCAGCCAAGGGGATGTTGATTTCCAGCTTCTTAAAAATCTCAAGGAATTGGTGAAAATGCTGGTCTTTAATCTCTTTATTGAACCTCTGAGGGTAAGGCAGTGGAGGTGTGATGCTTTTTCCTTTTTGCTGCTGCCCCCGAGCTACTTCTTTTGAGCTATGTGGCTGGTTGTCCTTCTCTTTGAGTTTCTCAGTGTCTTTGTTTGGCATCACATCTTGCTCCTTATCCTCATCTGCCTTTGTTTGATTCTCATCCTCTGTTGGTTCTTTGATGTTCTCTGCTTGCTTCCTTGTAGTGTCATTGTTGCTTATCAATGTTCTCCCACTCCTCAATTGTATTGCCTTGCATTCCTCCTTGGGATTTGGAATTGTGTCACTGGGCAGTGCGTTTGAAGGTCTCTCAACAGATACTTGCTTGGAGAGTTGCCCCATCTGTCTCTCTAGGCTCTTTATAGAGGCTTCCTGATTCTTGGCTACCATTTCTTGGTGTTTCAACATTTTGTCTATCATGGCTTCCAAGTGAGTGATTCTTTGGGCTTCAGGTGATACTTGAGGTGGGTTATGAGATGTGGGTTGTGGATGGTAGGTATTTTGGTTGGTGGTTTGGTTATTAGATTGGTATTGGTTGAGGTTGGGGTAGTTGTTTTGAGGTTTTCTGTAGGGGTTTTGGTTAGTCTGCTGCTAGTTGTGGTTTTGGTTGCTTCTTGGGTTGTGTTGGTTTGAGTTCCTCTGCCATGGTTGTTGGTTTTGGGTATGGTTATCTCCCCATCTGAGGTTTGGGTGGTTTTTCCAGGATGGATTGTATGTATCCCCATACCCTTCATTTGGTCCTTGGTTGTGCATATACTGTACTTGTTCTTGTTGTTGCTCTTCTTGAGTTTCTTCACTTTGTCTCCATGTGGTTGATGGTTGGCTGGTGTTAACTGCTGCAACTTGGAGACTATCAATCCTCTTGGCCATTTGCTCAAATTGTTGTTGAATTTGCTGCTGCATTAATTTGTTTTGAGCCAGGATTGAATCCACTCCTTCTAGCTCCATTACTCCTCTCCTTTGTGA
>NW_015496170.1:13727-14073 GCF_000816755.2 Arachis ipaensis
GTTCATGAAAATTGGGTATGGCTCTTCTTGTACCTGACATACAAGCAGAACATAAGAGCACACAAACCAGTTACACTTCAATCTACTGCTAGAATGAAGTTTTAGTTAGCTTAAGCAAAAATTCAAACAGTTAGTGGGTTAGTCAAAAATTAAAGAAACCGAAAAGAAAAATTACTTGATCTAAACTACCACCTCACTTAATCATTGTCAATCTAATCAATCCCCGGTAACGGCGCCAAAAACTTGATGGGATATTTTGGAGGAAAAATAAATCTCTCCCAAAACACCCAAATCTAACCGGCAAGTGTACCGGGTCGTATCAAGTAATAAAAACTCACGGGAGTGA
>NW_015496171.1:0-5128 GCF_000816755.2 Arachis ipaensis
ATGTTTTGTAGAATTAAATTAAATATGTGTAAACTAAAGTTAAATTTAAAAGGTGTTTTATTTAAAATAATTTGTAGTACACAAGATTTGGATGTTGGAGTTGTACAAAGTAACATTTTATTTGGTGGTATAATTTTTTCATTTGTTTTAGTTGATGGACTTAGTCTTCTTATGTGACGCTCATCCTCCTTTTTCTTTATTGGTTGTGGTTAGAGCTGTTGCTTTTTTCTTTCTGGCGTAGGTTCTTACAAAGACATGTTCTTTATGAATTGTTGAGTTGTATGTACTTTCTATTGTGTTGTTTGTTCCATCTTTGCATGTATGTTCTTCTTCCGAACATATCTTGAATTTGTATGATTTTTTTTTCCTTCATCTCTTGATGGGTATGTGATCTTCGTCTGATGATATTAGTGTTGGCGAAGTTGGTTCCTAATATCAATGAATAATTTAAATTAGAAATAAAAATGATGTCTTGAATAAGTAATTTTTTTTAGTATTACATATTTTATTTGTTGTAATGGGTGTTGAGATTTAGTGTTTTTGGTTGGAATAAATGTCTTGGTCACAGTGTATTGTTGAGAATCTTCTGTGAGATTAAAATAATTTACTTTGACTTCAAATATAAGTGTGAGGTTGCACAAATTTTTCAATTGAGGTGGTACTTCAATGTCATTACTTTGCTAGAGTGTCATTAGATTTGAAGCAGTTGTGCCTAACAATTTGTCGCTTCACCGTTAAATAGTACAAAAGTTGTTATAGTACTTTGATATGAAACTTTTAAGTGAATTTTAAACCTGATACGGCCGTTACAAATCTGATATCATAATTCGGCATTATATACAATAACTCGGCATTATGCACCATAACTCGGCACTTTATGTTATAACTCGGCGTTATACGTTACAATCAGACATTATCACTTATTAAAACCTATTAATTGCTCTTCAATTCAGATGATCAATAGAAACGTAACCAACCTATTTTATCTCACCTATAAAGGTATGATATTTTATCTTCAAAGGGGACATGGAATTCTCAATACTGACTTAAGCTTCGGAGTACCTTTGCAGGTACACTCTCCCCTTGTTTCTTGCTCAAAGCTCTACGCGATTGGACATCCCCTTGGAGTAAAGCTCGGATTACCATAAGCTCAAAGGTCGGCACCGAAGATAACAACTCGGCGTCGATTCCCAGAGACCGAGCTCTCCCTCCAGGTATCCATACAAGAACAACGACTCCCAAGGACCGAGCTCTCCCTTCAGGTATCCATACAAGAACAATTGGCGCCCACCGTGGGCCTCGAAATAAACACCCTTCTTTCTATAGGCCCCATTTCCTTCCAATGGCTTCAAACTTACCTGCACCTTTGTAAACAAAGGTCATATAGTAAATCATTAAGACCCAAAAAAGGCTGATCTATATCTGTTTTTCCGATCTATATCTGCTTTTTCGATCATTATCTGTCATCTCTGTATTTTTCAAATCATCTCTGATATATTTATTTGCCGATCTATATCTGTTTTTCTTTTGATCAATATTTGTCATCTCTATTTTCCAATTCATCTCTGGTATATTTATTTGCCGATCTATATCTGTTTATTTGATCAATATATGTCATCTTTATTTTTCAATTCATCTCTGGTATATCTATTTGCCGATCTATATCTATTTTTCCAATCTATATATGTCATCTCAACTTTTCAATTCATATCTAGTATATCTATTTGCCTATCTATATCTGTTTTTCCGATCAATATCTGTCATCTTTATTTTTCAATTCATCTCTGGTATACTTATTTGCCGATCTATATCTGTTTATCTTATCAATATATGTCATCTCTATTTTTCAATTCATCTCTGGTATATCTATTTTCCGATCTATATCTATTTTTCCGATCTATATCTGTCATCTCAACTTTTGAATTCATATCTAGTATATCTATTTGCCGATCTATATCTATTTTTCCGATCAATATCTGTCATCTTTATTTTTTAATTCATCTCTGGTATATCTATTTGCCGATCTATATCTGTTTATCCGATCTATATCTGTCATCTCTATTTTTTAATTCATACCTGGTATATCTATTTGCCGATCTATATCTGTTTTTCTGATCTATATCTATCACCTCTATTTTTCAACTTATATCTGTCATCTCTATTTTTCCGATCTATATTTGTTATCTCTATTTTTCAACTTATATTTGATATATCTATTTGCCGATTTACATCTGTTATCTCTATTTTTCAACTTATATCTGTCATCTCTATTTTTCCGTTCTATATTTGTCATCTCTATTTTTCAATTTATATCTGATATATCTATTTGCCGATCTACATCTGTTATCTCTATTTTTCTGATTTATATCTGTCATCTCTACTTTCTTATTTATATTTGTTATCTCTATTTGTCGATCTTTATCAGTTGTCTCTAGTTGCCAGTTTATATCTGATATCTCTATTTTCCGATCTATATCTGATTTTTAGATCTACATGTTATATCTATTTGCCGATTGTTCATACCCTGGGTCGAGCTATCCGACTTGGGATGATTGGAGACAAAGCGACCGACCTGTTTAGGTCAAGCGGACCGACTTCTTTACGAAGAACTCGGCCAAATCAACAGGAAAGCCCAAAAAGGGCCCAACTCAAGGAACAACAGCCCAATCCAAAGGCAGCCCAAGCCTATAGAGAGAGGGGCAGTTCCGTTGAAGATAAGCTGACCTCACCCAAAGATAAGATAAGATAAGATAAGATAACTAACTTATCTTATCTAAAAAGGTCACTCCACACCATTATAAATACACTGGAGCACCCAGGTATAACTCATACTCTGATTCTACATAACACCTGTTTAATACCCATGCTAACTTAAGCATCGGAGTCTCTTGCAGGTACCCCCCCACCCTTCGGTTACAGAGGATCAGCAGTACGTTCAAATCCCAACAAATCGGACGTACCAGCTCCGGTCATCATTCGCCGGCCAGACACGTCGGTTCCGACCAGCACAGAAGATCTCGTCCGGGATCGACCTACAAGTTTCAGGTAACCCTCGGAACATTGGCGCCGTTGCCGGGGACCTGGAAGTCATCCCATCACCATGGCGGACAACCATGGCAACGACCACGATTCAGATCTAGAAAATAGAACGCCACACAAAAATGCGGACACCCCACTAAAAGACACCCCGAAATCCAATGGAGACAAAAATTCAGCTAAACCGGGAGCAATAGAAGCTCTTCAGGATTGCTTGAAACAGCTTGAAGAGGAAACCCAACAACAACAAGAAACCGAAAAGGATCTACAAAGAGAAGTACGGCAACGTCGAGAATTGGAAGACAAATTACAGCAATTAGAAGCCGACCTCAAATTAAAAGCCCCTCGGATCACTCCTGAGGAAAGCTCACGCAAAGAACAGGATCCGTTCACCAGGGAGATCATGAAAACCAAAATTCCAAAAGACTTCAAACTCCCGGATATGATTTTGTACGACGGCACCACTGATCCCAACCATCACCTCAGCAATTTCAGAAGCAGAATGTACCTTACCGACGCCTCAGATGCCGTTCGCTGCAAAGCTTTTCCAACAACTCTCACAAAGACGGCGATCAGATGGTTCGACAACTTACCTCCCAAGTCCATCTCAAACTTCGACGACCTGGCCAGAAAGTTCCTAGCCAGATTCTCCATCCAGAAAGATAAAGCTAAGCATGCCCCCAGTCTACTAGGGATCAAGCAAGGAGATCGGGAGAGCCTCCGCAACTACATGGAAAGATTCAACAAAACATGCATGGACATACAAAGTTTATCCACAGAGGCCGCCATCATGGGACTCATCAGCGGCCTACGAGAGGGACCTTTCAGCCAATCTATATCAAAAAAGTACCCGACCTCCTTAGACGAAGTACAGGAATGGGCAGAAAAATACATCAACATAGAAGAAAACGCTCGGTTAGGAGAGACCTCAAAATCGGAGGCCTCCTACCGTGACAGAGATAAGGAATCTAAAAGAAAAGAAGATCGACAAGGGGAGAAAATAAAAAAATACCATAATTACACTCCCCTCAGAGCATCCCTAGTCGAAATATACAAAGAGGTCTGCCATACAGAAAAAATTCCCTCAGCATGGCCCCTCAAAGGCAAAAGGGGAGGAGGAAATCGGAAGGAATATTGTGAATATCATCGGGTCAGAGGACACGCTACCAACGAATGCTTCGACTTGAGAAATATCATAGAAAAATTGGTGAGGGAAGGAAAATTAGATCGATTCCTGGCCACCCGAGATGATGATCAAAGAAAGAGACGAAGGGATGAAGATACCGAACGAACAGAGCGATCACCTCGGACACCAGAAAGACATGTCCACATGATACATGGCGGATTTGCAGCAGGAGGGATCTCCAAATCCTCTCGCAAAAGGTATCTCAAAGAAGTATATCATGTCGAAGGAGAGGAGGAAGCACTCAACATCCCAGCGATAACATTCACTAAGGAGGATGCGTCCGGCGTCATCACAGGACATGACGATCCCATGGTTATCACCATCATATTAGCAAATGCCAACCTACACCGCACCTTAATAGACCAAGGGAGTTCTGCCGACATCTTATTCAAAACAGCCTTTGATAAACTCGGCTTAGAAGAAAAAGAACTTAAAGCATATCCAAACAGTCTGTTCGGGTTAGGAGATACCCCAGTTCAACCACTAGGATACATACCACTACATACAACCTTCAGAAAAGGGGACCAATCCAGGACCCTCAAAATAGACTACATCGTAGTCGATGTAAGTTCAGCTTACAATGCTCTCATAGGTCGGACAACACTCAACCAACTCGGAGTAATAGTCTCGACCCCACACCTATGTATGAAATTTCCAACTCCAAAAGGGATAGCCACGATAAAAGGAGAAGAGTTCCACACAATCGAGCTGGGCGGAGTTCAACGACGGGAAAATCTTCGCCCCCAACCAGAGGGCGAGATAGAAAAAATTCAGATCGGGGATACCTCGGAAAAAACAACTAATATCGGTACAATCCTCAAAGATGATTTAAAAGAATTGCTAATACAATTCTTACGAGATAACGTCGACCTCTTTGCATGGAAAGCCGCAGACATGCCAGGCATA
>NW_015496171.1:12903-13848 GCF_000816755.2 Arachis ipaensis
TTTTTTTGTATTGCAAATGTGAATGTCTCTATTTCTTTAAAAATTTCATATTTTTTTTAAATTTTATAGATATTTAATTATTTTTGCTAAAATATAACTAGATATTTCTTTTGTTAAGTATTCGGATGTTTTTTTTCATATTAAATGAATATTTTTTTATAATTTTGTAATTGTGTAGTTTGCAGTCTCTTTAATCATCAAAACAGCACCTAATATCCCAAAACGCAGAAAACAACGTCTGCAACAAACCCCTAATTACAAACATGTATGTTAAATACAAAATAAAAACTCCATCATCCACCATCCTTCTCACTAACATTATAGCACCATCCACCTTTGAATCCATTCACTTCCCTCCCCACCTTGCTTACCACCCCAACGATCTCGTGCCCCGGAACAACCGGGTACCTAGTGATTCCCCATTCATTTTTGACGTAGTGAATGTCCGTGTGGCAAATCCCGCAGTACAAGATCTCTATGCTCACGTCATTAACACCGTTCTCCCTGCAAACAAACTAACTAAGCTACAAATCCAAATACATTCAAAGTATGTATTAAATATGTATATACCTTCTTTTGAAAGTGTAGGGGGTTATGTTGCCAGAAGAATCATGAGCAGCCCATCCAAAAACGGTTTGTGTGTGATTGGGTGTGGTCTCAGCCATGATCCAAGAATGAATTCCTGATCTACTTGTTTCTACTTTCTACTGATGATGTGGATTGGGTGTGGTCTCAGCCATGATCCAAGAATGAATTCCTGATCTACTTGTTTCTACTTTCTACTGATGATGTGGAGCAGCATTGGTGAGAGAAAAAAGTGTGTGTGATTGTTAGAGGTGGGTAGGTTAATGTGAGAGAGAAGACGAAGGCTTTTATAGGTTTTAATTAGGTTTACTTAATTAATTTTAAATTTTTTAAATTTTGAATTTAAAAAATTTAAAATTA
>NW_015496172.1:0-918 GCF_000816755.2 Arachis ipaensis
AGAGGGGAACCGGAGTAACCAAGACTCTGAATACAATGATAAGAAGTTCTATTTATAATAAACTAGCTACTAGGGTTTACAGAAGTAAGTAATTGATGCATAAATCCACTTCCGGGGCCCACTTGGTGTGTGCTTGGGCTGAGCTTGAGTGTTGCATGTGTAGAGGTCCTTCTTGGAGTTGAACGCCAGCTTTTGTGCCAGTTTGGGCGTTCAACTCTGGTTATGGCACCTTTTCTGGCGCTGGACGCCAGTTTTGGGCAGAAAGCTGGCGTTGAATGCCAGTTTACATCGTCTACTTTCCAACGCAATTGGAAGCGCGCCATTTCGAGTTCTGTAGCTGCAGAAAATCTACTTTGAGTGCATGGAGGTCAGAATCCAACAGCATCAGCAGTCCTTCTTTAACCTCTGAATCTGATTTCTGCTCAAGTCCCTCAATTTCAGCCAGAAAATACCTGAAATCACAGAAAAACACACAAACTCATAGTAAAGTCCAGAAATGTGAATTTAACATAAAAACTAATGAAAACATCCCTAAAAGTAACTAGATCCTATTAAAAACATACTAAAAACAATGCCAAAAAGTGTATAAATTATCCGCTCATCACAACACCAAACTTAAATTGTTGCTTGTCCCCAAGCAACTGAAAATCAAATAGGATAAAAAGAAGAGAATATACTATAAATTCCAAACTATCAATGAAACATAGCTTCAATCATATGAGCAGGACTTATAGCTTTTTGCCTCTTGAATAGTTTTGGCATCTCACTTTATCCATTGAAAAAGTCCCCAATTAGAGGTGTCCAGAGTTCTTAAGCACACTCTTCTTTCTGCTTTGGACCTTGACTTTAACCGCTCAGTCTCAAGTTTTCACTTGACACCTTCACGCCACAAGCACATGGTTAGGGACAGCTCGGTTT
>NW_015496172.1:1424-2463 GCF_000816755.2 Arachis ipaensis
GATGTCCTTGAGCTCTTCTATGTCTCTTCCTTGTCTTTGTTGCTCCTCCTTCATTGCTTTTTGATCTTCTCTAATTTCATGAAGGATGATGGAGTGCTCTTGATGTTCCACCCTTAATTGTCCCATGTTGGAACTTAATTCTCCTAGGGAGGTGTTGATTTGCTCCCTAGAAATTTTTGTGGAGGGAAGTGCATCCCTTGAGGCATCTTAGGGATCTCTTGATGGTGAGCTTCCTCATATGTTTCTTGAGCTCCATGAGTGGGCTCTCTTGTTTGCTCCATCCTTTTCTTAGTGATGGGCTTGTGAGATGAATCTTTCCATCTCCCATGGCTCAGAGGTGAAAGCACTTGCCTTCCCTTTCCTCTTTGAGGTTTCTCTGGCCTTAGGTGCCATTAATGGTTATGGAAAACCAAAAAAAAGCTATGCTTTTACCACACCAAACTTAGAATGTTGCTCGTTCTCGAGCAAAAGAAGAAAGAATAGAAGAAGAAGAAGATATGGAGGAGATGGAGGGATGTATGTATGGATGTGAGTGGTGAATGGAAAACAGAAGGGATGGTCATGAATGGAGAGAGAGAGGGTGAGGTGGGTGGGGATCCTGTGGGATTCACAGATCCTGAGATGATCTTGTGGTGTCCACAGATCTTGAGGTGATCCTGTGGTGTCCACAGATCTGGAGGTGTCAAGGATTTACATCCCTGCACCCATTAGGCATGTAAAATGCCCTTGCACACACCTCTGGGCGTTCAGCGCCAGGTTGGTGCCCATTTTGGGCGTTCAACGTCCATTTACTAGCCATTTCTGGCGTTGAACGCCAGAACCATGCTTGTTCTGGGCGTTCAGCACCAGGATGCTGCCCATTTTGGGCGTTCAGCGCCAGAACCATGCTCTGTTCTGGCGTTGAACGCCAGGCAGATACTCCTCCAGGGTGTGATTTTTTTCTTCCACTGTTTTTGACTCCGTTTTCAATTTTTATTTTTATTTTGTGACTCCACATGATCATGAACCTATAAAGACATATAACTAAGAAAAATATAGT
>NW_015496172.1:9585-10325 GCF_000816755.2 Arachis ipaensis
GACCTTTTACTATTGTATTAGACATCTTTGGAATCATCTTTGGATCATCCTGGATTGTATTTTTGATCCTGTGATCACGTTTGAGGGCTGGCCTCTCGGCCATGCTTGAACCTTTCACTTATGTATTTTTAACGGTAGAGTTTCTACACTCCAGAGATTAAGGTGTGGAGCTCTGCTGTTCCTCAAAGATTAATGCAAAGTACTACTGTCTTTCTATTCAATTCAACTTATTCCACTTCTAAGATATCCATTCGCACCCAAGAACATGATGAATGTGAGGATTATGTGACGCTCATCATCATTCTCCCTTACGAACGCGTGCCTGACAAACACTTCCGTTCTACATGCAAACAAGCTAGAATGAATATCACTTGGATCTCTTAATCAGGATCTTCGTGGTATAAGTTAGAACCCAAGGATGGCCATTCCTGAGGTCTGGAAATTCTAAACCTTGTCTGTGGTATTCCGAGTAGGATCCGGGAAGGGATGGCTGTGACGTACTTCAAACTCGCGAGTGCTGGGCATAGTGACAGACGCAAAAGGATAGTAATTCCTATTCCAGTATGATCGAGAACCTCAAATGATTAGCCGTGCCGTGACAGAGCATTTGGACCATTTTCAAAAGAGGAGGGGATTGTAGGCACTGACAACGGTGATTACCTTGCATAAAGCTTGCCATGGAAAGGAGTAAGACTGATTGGATGAAGACAGCAGGAAAGCGGAGGTTCAGAGGAACGAAT